>NW_022196891.1:8502851-8503415 GCF_008632895.1 Mastomys coucha
GGTTCCCCCTTTTAAGAAGGAATGAAATGTCCACCTTTTGGTCTTCCTTCTTCTTGAGTTCTTTGTGTTTTGTGGGTTGTTCTTCCTGTATTCCAAACTTCTGGGTTAATAATCACTTATCAGAGAGTGCATACTGTGTTTGTTCTTTTGTGATTGGGTTACCTCACTCAGGATGATATTCTTCAGATCAATCCATTTCCCTAAGAATTTCATAAATGTATTGTTTTTAATAGCTGAGTAGTACTCCATTGTGTAGATTTACCACAATTTCTGTATCCACTCCTCTGTTGAGGGACATCTGGGTTGTTTCCAGGTTCTGGCTGTTATAAATAAGGCTGCTCTGAACATGGTAGAGCATGTGTCCTTATTATATGTTGCAGTATCTTTTGGGTATATGCCCAGGAGTGGAATAGCTGGGTCCTCTGGTAGAACTATGTCCAATTTCCGGAGTGTAGCCCACGTGGTCCTCTCGCCGGGAAGAAGACACGCGGACACACTAGGTTCCTTCTGTAGCAACTGTTTTATTGTCTCCATCCATGGTGAAAAAAGGGTCGAACCCAAAAT
>NW_022196891.1:8503770-8503916 GCF_008632895.1 Mastomys coucha
AGTTAACAGTGGAAGTAGGCGCCATTTTGCCATGGCGAATGCCTCTCAAGATTCACGGCTCCCAACACCGGAGGAACTGCCAAACTGTTTTCCAGAGTGGTTGTACCAGTTTGCACTCCCACCAGCAATGCAGTAATGTTCCTCTT
>NW_022196891.1:8504538-8508372 GCF_008632895.1 Mastomys coucha
TTGGTATTAGGTCTTCTTTGAAGTTTTGATAAAACTCTGCACTAAACCCATCTGGTCCTGGGCTTTTTATGGTTGGGAGACTCAGAAGTGTCAACCCTACTCCATGGAACTTGTTCTTAAAACAAACAAACACCTTAAGTTTCTATCATTTTGAATTAGAAAAGTCTTTTTGAAATTTAAACACAGTCCTTGCATCTTCTGTTAGTCTTCCAAAGTTGTACTTTACAAAGGAGAAGGTGTTGGTTCAACTGTTCATGATTATACCATACCCTAGGCTGGAGAAGTTTCAAGACTGGAGGTGGGGTACACCAGCCATAGAGGCATGCATGTGGAAGCAGACTGCACAGGTGCAGGCTGGCAGCACGAAGCAGCCATAAGCTTCAGAGACAAGCTGAACATGGGTAGAGCTCCTGAAACTTGGGGCACAAGTGCTGGTCGGTTTCAGAGACCAGGTGCCAGCAACCTTGCTCCTTTTTCAGGGTCAGGCAGCCTGGGTGCCTGGGAGTAGGAGCTTGGTGTGGAGACCTCAGGTGAAAATCCATCGAGGGTTGGGACCACACCTCAGGTGTGAGTTATTGAGAACTGGAAGTCCAGCAAGGGATTGAGACTGCCTTGGGATTTGGTTTGAAGCCAAATAGCTGGACTTTGAGGTCAGGCATTGGGCGAGCATAAAAGCTGCACATGGGGACAGGCTAGAAAGGCAGAGAACCAGAAGCTGTCCCAGAGCCGTGGGTCTGGGTGCATTCTTAAGCTAGAATTCCCCGTCATATTTGACCAAAAGTAGCATTCAGTCCACTATAAATTAACATACCAAGGTTTGGTAGCATCAAGTAGACGAAAGAAACGAAATTTGCTGCTTTATGGAAGAAAAAAAATTGTATAGATACCATAATTCTTTCCTAGATATGAGCAAGAGAACACAAATTGTGGTTTTGGGGAGTATGATAGTGAATAATGTATGATTATACAGACAAGTGACTGGCCTGCCAACATTCATTGTTATATAAAGAATTTCTCACATTAGCTAAGGAGACAGAAACTGTGGTATACTGCCCACACCATATTCAATTGGGCAGGATGGCCTCAAACCTTCACCTTATGTCAAACAAGTAAAAGTCTAAAAAGTTTCTGTCTGGATTATAGGAAGCCGAGCCCAGCAACTGGGGTGTGGGCAAGCAAGAGCCCTGTGAGTGGTTTGAAAACTGCCTTTAAAGTGTCAAAGTGTGTGTGTGTTTCTGCAGGAAGACTTGTGGATTCAGTGCTTTGGTTGAAATGCCAACTGATACTAGCCATTAGATCCTTTCCCTAAACTCTCTTGCCTCCTGTAGAATCAGTGGGGTCACCAAGTTTATGAAGAGAGATGCCTTACATCTGCTGGGTTGGTCACTCTTGGCACTTGGCTTTCCTAGATCCCAGCTGTAAGTAAGTTTTTCTATTTTGCCTCCAGAGTTAAGCAGACTGGGAATAGTCTAATTAGGTATCTGAAATGGGTGCTGGGCCTGAGTCAGGTATGGTAGATGGAAGGTGGCAACTTTTCCCATTTACTAGTCTCTTTCATTCAAAAGTAAAGAAATGTACTTTAACCATGAGACTACATCTATCTTAAACATAGGCATGGTGGGTTACCACCAAAATCTCACTCAGCACTGAGGTGGAGACACAAGGATAACAAATTCAAGGCCCACAAACAAAATCTTGTAAACTTGTTCCTCATGATACAAAGAAAGTTTGGGGAGTATGTATTGTGAGAGAGTGATTTTTCATGTGTGTGTGTGTGTTCCCCAAATGAGTTGTTTGTTGTTCCTTGCAGGGAGGAGGATGTTTGAAAGCAGCCTCCCTTTCCCTGGGTGGTTTAAATCCTGTCCTTTGTCTAATCTTCATGGTAGTGTTGAGGAGGAAGTTACTGCTTCTGCCTGCATTTTATAATCACTGAATCCTAGAAAGATGAAGCAGTTTTAAAGAAAATGACATAGTTAAATGAGGAATGTGTGGCTTGGGCATGACTTCTGATCAGGCTCATGGTCTACCAAACTATTGATTTTTACAGATCTAAAATGCCCTTTCCTTTTGGGTAGAGTGCCTCTCCTTGAATGCATAAAGTCACCAGGAAGGCAAGAATAAACTTCAGGGGAGGAAAGTTTTTGTACCTGCATTTTTGTACCTGCGAGTTTCTGAGCGCACACTAATCCATACCAGCAAGACCACTCTCTAAGGCCTAACTTTGAACTCCTGGAGGGAAAAGACTAGGCTATTCATTGTTTGTGGGGATGCCCCAGCCACATAAAAAAGCACAACGATGGATTCTATGGGAATAAATAGAATAAAAAGTCAAGGTCTACCTTGAGAAGCTGTTTCTCTCTGTACTCAAAGTACAAGAGGAATACATAAAGTAAATCTCTCTCTCTCTCTCTCTCTCTCTCTCTCTCTCTCTCTCTCTCTCTCTCTCCACTCCCCCCTCTCTATCTATCTCTGGGTCAACCAAACTATTTCATTAAATTCACTTTTTCCTTTTGATTGATAGTTCTATGCATTACAACACAAGCCATTGTACATTAATTCTCAATTCTGTTTAAGGAATTTGAGGGCCCTTCACATCTCCTCTATTAGCTAAACCAGAGATAATTACAAGTAATTCTGGGATTGTTACATTTTAATTCATTATGAATGTCTTATTAAAATGGTGTGTTCTGGACTGGAGAAATGGCCCAAAGATAAAGAGCACTGTACTGACAGCTCTTGCAGAGGACCCGGGTTCAATTCGTTGCACCCACATAGCAGCTCACACCTGTCTGTACTCCAATTCCAGGACTTCTGACACACAGACATGTGTGCCTGTAGAACACTAGTAAAATGAAAATAAATTATATATTAATAATAAATAAATTTCATTTTATAAATTAAAAATAAAAATATATAAATTAGTAAATTGTTTTAATTTATTGTGCCCTATAGAGAGGTTATTGGTATGGTTAGACCATGAAATACCATGATCCTTCAGAATTATTTGTCAACTCTCCTTACTCATGTCTGTAAGTTGGAAGACACAGAGTTACACTTCATAGACCCACTCAAGATTCAGTGGTCAACATGAAATAAATCTAAGTGGCTGTAAATTGTTTTGAAGCTGCTGTTTAGTTTTACTGTATGTACATGACAGTCCTATGACACATGGAGGGCAGAAGACAGCTTATATGACTTAGTTCTCTCCCACCACAAGGGTCCCAGGGATCAAACTCCAGCCATCGGGTTTGGCATCAAGTGCTTCTGAACTTCTGAGCCATCTCCAGCTCCTAAGGTGTCTTTTTGTTCACTGGTGTTCTTTAATGTTAAATTTAGCTTTGAAGGGCTAACTTGTCCTGATTTTGGTGGTTATTATAAGTGCGTATGTGTGTTAATATGTATAGAAAACAAGTAGTATAATGATTGAGAAGCTAAGTGTGCAGAATTCACAGTACTGCTGAATTCTGATGCTAGCTGATTCTCTGTCTAGTCACATTAGTTGTTGAGAAAACACAACTTTCCATCTGTGCCCACTGGTTTCCTTTATCTTCTTCACATCGTGGACCTCTGCTCTTGACTGAAAACATACCTATGGCTGTGAGGTCTTCTTGTTAGACTGACTGGCCATACACCTAATGTTCTCCATGGAAATTATCTTTCTTCTTTAACCTTTTATCTGATAGTAACATGCTGTTCCCTGCTCATTGTTTATTAAAGTTTATGAACAAAAATCCTATCTTTCCACCCCTTGAATTTCTCATACAAGATGCATCTCACTTGCCACGCACACTTGTGTGAAGGCGGTATCTGAGGCGTAAACTTCAAGGAAAATCA
>NW_022196891.1:8509007-8526492 GCF_008632895.1 Mastomys coucha
TTTTACACCACTCGTGTGTAGTCTGTTTGTCAAAGCCAAATCCCGTGCCCACCTGGCCAGAACCCATCGTCCCGCGGAATAAGGGACCCCGCAAGAAACCCCAGTCCGCGACATCACTGACATCTCCTTAACCTGTTTAACTGTACTGGAATCTTAACTCTGCCATCTATACTCCCCCCACATACTTGTAAGTTAATTGAACACTTCATAATTTCAGTTTGATTGGTATATATCTCTGTATAGATTTCCAAGTGGTTACTGTAAATTTTTATGTTATATATACACAGCTAGGGGAGTCATCATTTTACCAACTTGAATATAGTTGATGCCTTCTCTGCTTCCCTTCAGAGTTGGCTTTACACTTCTATGTGTGCTATGTGTAGGGTTTCGATTGTATGCAAGAGAAGAGAGAGGAAAGCCTTACTTGTCCTGTCTTTTAGCAGTGGGGCAGTCCCATATGGAGTGTTGGAAGAGACCTTCTACTATTACTGTTCTTTGTTTCATAGAAGAACAGCAATAATGTGACTCCTGAGTAATCAAAAAAAGCTCTCAAGTTATTTGAGAATGCCTTGTCTGTAAATAATTCATCACTCTTCAATTATTTCAGACCACCTGTTCAATCAACAACCTGCTACCACTGTAACCTGTTTGGCAAGCAAATTTGCTTTTGCTTGTCTACAAGGTGCTCTTTCTGTATAACTGAGAAGTAATTTATTATGGTGATGATTTCTCATTTACTTATTACACTTATGGATTTTAAACAAAGATGACATGTCCTAAAATGCACAGACACACATCTTATCAAGACAGGGAAAGTTTCTGTCACCTCAGAAGCTGCTTTCATATCCCTCCCCATCATTCTATCCATGAAGCAGTCATGCCACCAATGGGCCTGCTTGTTTGTATTTTACTTCAGTAGGAATAGTTATCAGACTAATCTATGAGTTTTGTATCAATTATTTGTGTTTGTTGAGAAATAGTTAATGATATCATATCATAATATTTCATAGTAATAATATAGTATTTCACAATTTATTTTCAAAAATGAACAGATGGCTGCACACCATTGGCATATAGAATGTGGTGTTTTGTAGTTTGTCTGTACCTCATAAGAGATTTGTTTGTGTGTAGCTTTCAGTTCTGGCAATCAGAGCTCCAAGCACTTTTGCCCAGTCTGTGTACAGTATCTGAGCCAAAGGTCTTAGGAATCCTCAGTCCTCTAGAAGAACAGTCCATGCATGTTAGTGATTACTAAAGTAGCTCTCCAGCTCCTCTCTGTAGCTGGATTTTGTTATTTTGTGGGTTCTTCTTTCTATCACCCTTCTCTGCCCTTTTTCCATTCTTTCAATGCCCTAGCACTAGACAAAGGACAGAAGGAAAGGGAGACAATATTATGATTAGACTGCTTCCTGCTGATTAGAGGTGTGGAGAGCGGTAGAGCTGGAGAGGCATTCGCCTTGACAAGATGACACCTACATCTGCTGTCGACTCCTGGTAAACAACTGTTTGCGCATGTGCGTAGAGTGAAAAGGCGCCAAGTCACGGCCCATCCCGGGGCATCACATGGGGTGATGAGCAAACAGCCAATCATGGGTGGACACGCCGCGCTGTGGTGTATATAAGCAGTGCCGATTATTGGCTTGGGGTCTTCCTCTTCATGATGCAATAAATGCTTGCTGCAGAAGGATCCTAGTGTCTGCGTGTCTTCTTGCTGGCGAGACGACTGCGTGGGCAACAACTGGTACCGAAGCCCTGGACACCGGGGGAGCCTTACAACCGCTGGTGCCGAGGAGACCCTCCGCTCACAGAGAGGATTCAGAACTGCAGAACAAGGTAAGCTCTGAGAGGCATGCTGTTTGGTTTTAATTCCTCCGACCCTTCCTCAAGGTTAGAGAGCGCGGCTGAAGCTGAGGTAATTGTGCTAGTGGCTCTTGTTACGATGTCCATTTGGCATTTGATACATTCTTGCCTGGAGGATGAGAAATGCTGTGCCTCTGTAGCGTCGGGACGGAGACACTTGAGGAGTTACAAGATAGCATGTCAGAAACAGAGAGTAATGAGAGAGTGGGAGCTAGCCAGGATAAAAGGGAGAGAAAAAAGGGTATACCCAAGAGTACAGGCCCTTCCATTCGACCTGCAGAAGCGAGAGATAAGGGAAAGAACTCCCTGGGAGAGAAAACTAGAGAAAGGGATGGAGCTTCGAGACCGAAGCCCCTCTACCCAGTTAAGAAATTGGAGTCCCTCGAGCTTGATAGCTCTGAGGAATTGAGCCCCTCCGAGGAGGAGGACTTGGAAGAAGAAGCGGCTCGCTATACGGAAGAGAGGTATCATCTGGATGAGCATTTGCCGCCTCTCCAGAATCGAAAGCAAAAGGGAGCAAGAGATCAGAGCCACAGAACGCTTTATGCTGTCCCGCCTGCTCTTCCAAGTGCACCCCCGCTATACACTGATAGATACTGTTCAGATTCCTTTTTACATTCAGAGAGCCCCTGCCGAGCGACAAGAGGCTCCGCAGGAGTGGACCTCTGCTCCACCTTCCAATTCTTACTGATGTCGCACATGGGCGTGCAGCCTGTGCCAGTCACCTTTCAGGGTCCTCTGCCAGAAGGAAGCATTGGCCTTGTGCTGGGACGCTCATCCCTGGAAGGAAGGAAGGAAGGAAGGAAGGAAGGAAGGAAGGTAGGTAAGTAGGTAGGTAGGTAAGTACCTACCTACTCACTTGGTCATTGACCTCACCAAGACGGAAGGCAACATGTGGATGGCAGCCATCGTGGGTCCAGACCGACCTCACCAAGATGGAGGTGGCCCACCATCATGTGACCTACTGTTCCAGGTCACTTCTGTTGGTTGGTTTGTTGGTTGACTTTTTGTTTTGTTTTTCAGGAGGTATGGTGGACTAGTACCTACAAAAGCCCAGGAACAAGAAATAAATAAGCTCTCTAAAACACGAATCTGTGGTAGTTCCTAGCTTGGCCATGGAAACACACACACACACACACACACACAGAAAAAGGGGGACAGGAATTTTAGGAAAAAGATATTTATGGGTTAACATCCCATACATACATACATACATACATGCACAATAAATCTCTTTTTAAAAAAAAAGTTGAAAAAAAATTAAAAAATCAGACATGCCTGCTCTTCCAGAGGTCCTGAGTTCAATTCCCAGGAACCATGTGGTAGCTCACAACCATCTACAATGAGATCTGATGCCTTCTTCTGTTATGTCTGAAGACAGCAACAGTGTATTCATATACATAAAATAAACAAATAAAGAGAGAGAGAAAGAAAAAAAGAATACAACACACACACACACAGAAAGGGGAGGAACATGAATTTTAGGAAAAAGAGATATTTATGGGTTAACATTCCATCTTTCTGTCTGAACTTCAGGGCTGGAGAGACAAACAGAGAGAGACAGAGACCGACAGGACAGAGGGACAGAGAGGACAGAAGAAAGGAAGAAAGGAAGGAAGGAAGGAAGGAAGGAAGGGAAGGGAAGGGAAGGGAAGGGAAGACAAAAATAATTTAATAAATATCTTCAGTATTCATTCTGGTCAAGAATTAGAAAAAAATTAGGGGCTGGTGAGATGGCTCAGTGGGAAAGAGCACTGACTGCTCTTCCGAAGGTCCTGAGTTCAAATCCCAGCAACCACATGGTGTCTCACAACCATCATAATGAGATCTGACAGCCTCTTCTGGTGTGTCTGAAGACAGCTATAGTGTATTTACATATAACAATAAATAAATCTTTTTTAAAAATATTTAAAAGAAATCAAACACAAGCCCACTAGACAGCAAGTAACAACACTCACAGCTGAATGAAATATCACACACACACACACACACACACACACACATACACGCCTTCATGATCAAAGTTTTATAAGCAATAGTACTAGAAGAAATATATGTCTGTGAAATAAGTACCAGAACCTTTTCTGCTCTGTTTTATTTTGTCTCAAGATAGCATTTCTCTTGGTGTAGAACTTGCTCTGTAGGCTTCAGTAGCCTCAAACTCACAGAGGTCCATTCTGCCTGCCTCTGCCACACCACACAGCCAGCTAAAAGCTAGAATCTTTTCTTCTTCTTCCTTATTTATTTATTTATTATTAGTTTTTCAATGTATATATGTGTGTGTGCTCTGTCTGCTGCCTATATGCTTGCAGCATATGTGGAACCTAGGAGGACCCACCATACAGCTCCTGAGAATCGAAGGGTTTTGGTGTGTTTGTTTGTTTGTTTGTTTGAGATACGGTTTCCCTGTATCTGGCTGTCCTGGAACTCATTCTGTATTGGCCTTGAACTCAGATATCCGCCTGCCTCTGCCTCCCAAGTTCTGGAGAATCGAGGTTTTTGATACAAAAAAAAAAAGTGTCTGGATCCTGGAGTGTAGACTGTCTCTCTATCCACCCCCTAGGGACTGTTAGAGTAAAGGCATGCATGCACTTCCACGCCCAACTTCCCTTTTCTCTCTTAACCCCCTGCAGGTCTGTTTCTAATTCCTTGTTCTGTCACTCCCATGCACATTGACCTCGCCAAGATGGAAGGCTACACGTGGGTGGCAGCCATCTTGTCTGCTGACCGACCTCATCAAAATGGCGGTGGCCAGTCATGTGACCTACTGTTCCAGGTTGCTTTTGTTTCTCCTTTTACCAGCCTCTAGGAGGCACAGTTTGCATGTGCAGAAAGGTGAGGAGGCTTCCAAAAGCAGACAGAAGCCTCATGACATCCACACAGGCTCAGTTTTTCTCATGCTTCTGTATAATATTTTTAAATGCCAGACTCTGAATTTTCTAAATTTTTTGTTATTGTAATTAAAGCGCTTAATAAAAGATAAATATAACCAGTCATCCTGAAACTCCTTTCGTGTAACTCGGCTAGCCAGAAAGTTACAGTGATCCACCTCCCTCCCTCTGCCACCACCATTGCCTGGCAAAAAGGAAAGAGAGAGAGAGAGAGGGAGAGAGGGGAGGGAGAAAAGAAAGAAAGAAAAAGATGAGAATCTTAGCCAGCCGACCATAGTAGTGTACAACTTTCATGCCAACCTTTGAAAAGCAGAGGTAGACTCTTACAGGTTTGAGGCCAGCATGGTCTCCAAAGTGTGTCCAAGACAGCCAGGAGTTCTGCTCCACCTGCCTCTGCCACCCCCACAGCCAGAAACAGAGAGAGTCTTACAGCCAACATTATCCTAAATTGAGAAAAACTTGAAGCAATTCATCAGGAGACAAGAGGACTGGTATCCACTGAACATTTGCTTTTTTCCAACTATTATCTAAGGGTAAAATTGTTAATTATTTTTCAAAACACTGAATTCTCCTAATAGAAGACAGAAATTTGAAACAATGTCTCCCCTCAGAGGAACCAAGGAAGTCTGAAACAATTTAACGGCCTTGCATGCATGTCTCAGTAGTCTTTCCTTTCATGAAATCAGTCTGTAGACTAGGCTAGCCGGAAAGTTACAGTGATCCACCTCCCTCTCTCCATCACCACCACTGCCTGGCAAAAGGAAAGAAAAAGAAAGAAAAAAAAAAAGAAAGAGAAAGAAAGAAAGAAAGAAAGAAAGAAAGAAAGAAAGAAAGAAAGAAAGAAAGAGAGGAAGGAAGAAAGAGAGGAAGGAAGAAAGGAAAGAAGGAAGGAAGGAAGAAAGGAAGAGAGAGAGAGAGAGAGAGAGAGAGAGAGAGAGAGAGAGAGAGAGAGAGAGATATGGACCCCCTGGGTGTGAACACTCAACATCTTCCTCATCTAGGCCTCCTCCTCCTCCATCCCAGCCTCATTGACTGAGCTAGCTCAGGGTTACCCCTCACAGATGTGGGTGGTTGTGCACACACACAGATGGACCCCCTGGGTGTGAACACTTGACACCACCCTCCTGTCGGCCTCCTCTTCCACCCCAGGTTGGTTGATTGAGCTCACTCAGGGTGACCCCTCACAGTCATGGGTGGGTGCGCACACACACACACACACATGGACCACCTGTGTATGCACCCTTGACACCCCGCCCCTTTAAGCCTCCTCCTCCTCCATCCCAGGCTAGTTGACAGAGCTGACTCAGTCAGCCCTCACAGCCATGGGTATATATGGACACACACAGATGGAATTCCTGGGTATTTACACTCAAAAACTCGCTCCTCTAGGCCTTTTCCTCCTCCATCTCAGACTTCTTGACTGAGCTAAGGGTCACCCCTCACAGTGGTAGGTGGGTGTGAACATATATAGAACCCCTGGGTGTGAACACTTGACACTTTCCTTCTCTATGCCTCCTCCTCCTCTACCCCAGGTAGGTTGACTAAGCTAAGTCATTGTCACCCCTCATAGATGTGTGTTGGTGTGCACATACCAAACAGATGGAGCCCCTGAGTGTGAACACTCTACCCATCCATCTTCTAGGACTCCTCCTACTCCAACAGAAGCTGGTTGACTGAACTGACTCAGAGTCACCCCTTACAGATGTGGGTGGGTGTGCACACACACAGATGGAGCCCCTAGGTGTGAACACTCAACACCTCCCTCAACTTGACCTCCTCTACCTTTACCCCATGGTGGTTGACTGAGCTGGGTCAGGGTCACCCCTCACAGCCCTGGCTGGATGTAGACACAAACAAGTGGACCCACTGGGTGTGAACACTCCACATCTCCCTTCTCTAAGCCTCCTCTTCCTCCACCCCAGGCTGGTTGACTGAGATGACTCAGAGTCACCTCACATGGATGTTAGGGGTGACCCTGAGTCAGTTCAGTCAACTAGCTTCCGTTGGAGTAGGAGGAGGCCTAGAAGAGGGATGGGTAGAGTGTTCACACTCAGGGGGTCCATCTGTTTGTATGTGCACACCAACACACAGCTATGAGGGGTGACAATGACTCAGCTCAGTCCACCAGCCTGGTGTGGAGGAGCAGGAGGAATAGAGGAGGGAGGTGTCGAGTGTTCACATACAGGGGTCCACCAGTGTCTTCATACCCACCCACAGTTGTGAGGGGTGACCCTGAGTCAGCTCAGTCAACCATCCTGGGCTGGAGTAAGAGGAGGCTTAGAGAAGGGAGATGTCGAGTGCTCACACACAGTGACCACAACACAGTGGTCATAACCCAGTGTCCATCACAGTTCCAAGATACAATGGTCATCAATGTCCATCACCCAGTGATCTTCAAAAGATTCCAATACAAAATGTCCATCACACAGTTACAATCATACTGTATCAGCCACACAGTGATCATCACTCGATGTCCATCACACTGTCCATCGAATTGTCCATCACACATTGGTCATCAGTGTCCAACAACCAGTGATCTTCAAAAGATTCCAATACAAAATGTCCATCACACAATCATACTGTATCAGCCACACAGTGATCATCACTCGATGTCCATCACACTGTCCATCGAATTGTCCATCACACATTGGTCATCAGTGTCCATCAACCAGTGATCTTCACAAAGTGTCCAACATACAGTGTCCATCACACAGTGACCACCACACCATATCCATCAAAAAGTGACCATCACACAGTGTCCACCACACAGGGGTCATCATCCAGTGTCCATAACAGTATCCATCACGCAGTGATCATCAGTGTCCATCACCTGTGATCTTTATAAAGTGACCAGCACACAATGTCCTTCACACAGTGACCAGCACATTTTTCACCACACAGTGGTCTCCACCTGGTTTCCATCACAGTGTCCATAAGACAGTGGTCAACAGTGTCCCTCACTCAGTGATCTTCAAAAGATTCCAATACAATGTGTCCATCACACAGTTACAATCATACAATATCAGCCACACTGTGATCATCACCTGATGTCCATCACAGTGTCCACCAAATTGTCCATCACATATTGGTCATCAGTGTCCATCAATCAGTGATCTTCACAAAGTGTCCAACACATAGTGTCCATCACAGAATGACCATCACAGTATTCACTACACAGTGGTCATACACATTGTCCATCACAGTGTCCATCACACAGTGGTCATCAGTGTCCATCACCAGTGATGATGACAAAGTATCCAACACACAATGTCCTTCACATAGTGACCAATACAGTATTCACCACACAGTGGTCACCACCCGGTGTCCATCACCCAGTGATCTTCACAAAGTGTCCTACACTCAGTGTCCATCACAGAGTGACAATCACACAGTGTCCACCACAAAGTGGTCATCATTCGCTGTTCTTCACAGTGTCCATCACACAGTGGTCATCAGTGTCCATCACCTGTGATCTTCATAAAGTGACCAATACACTGTGTTCTTCACAGATTGACCAACACAATGTTCACCATACAGAGGTCTCCAACTGGTGTCCATCATAGTGTCCATCAAACAGTAGTCAACAGTGTCCATCACCCAGTGATCTTCACAAAGTATTTAACACACAGTGTCCATCACACATTGACCATTGTGCAATGTCTACCCCACAGGGTCATCACCCATAGTCCATCACAGTGTCCATCACACAGTGGTCATCAGTGTCCATCACTCAGTGATCTTCACAAAGTGTCCAACACTTGGTGTCCATCCCAGATTGGCCATCACAGTGTCCACAACACAATTGTCATCACACATTCTCCATCACAATGCCCATCACACAGTGGTCATTAGTGTCCTTCACCCAGTGATCTTCACAAAGTGTCCAACACACAGTGTCCATCCCACAGTGACCATCACACAGTATCCATCACAAAGTGACCATCACACAGTATCTACCATAGAGGGGTCATCACCCCGTGTCCATCACAAAGTGTCAACACACAGTGTCCATCACAGAGTGACCACCGCACAGTATCCACCACACAGTGATCCTCACCAAGTGTTCATCACAGTGTACATCACAGTGATGTACATCACAGAGTGTCCATCACACAGTGGTCATTAGTGTCCATCACCGAGTGATCTTCACGAAGTGTCCATTACAAGGTGTCCACCATTCAGTGACCATCACACAGAATCCACCTCACGGTGGTCATTAACTGGTGTCCATCACAGTGTCCATCACACAGTGGTCATCAATGTCCATCACTACTGATCTTCACAAAGTGTCCAATACACAGTGTCCATCACACTGTGACTACCACATAGTATCCACTACATAGTGGTCATCACCTGGGTACATCACAGTGTCTGTCACATTGTCCACCACACAGTGGTCATCAGTGTCCATCACTGAATGATCTTCACAAAGTGTTCAACACTTTGTGTCCATCAAAGTGTCTAAGACACAGTGTCCATCACACAGTGACCATCACACAGTGTCTACCACTCAGTGGTCATCACTACATGTCCATCACAGTGTCCATCACACAGTGGTCATCAGTGTCTATCACCCAGTGTTCTTCACAAGGTGTTCAACACTCAGTATCCATCACCCAGTGACCATGGCACAGTATCCACCACACAGTGGTTATCACCCAGTGTCCATCACAGTGTCCCCACAATATAATCATTGTTCACAGACTCTGTACATGTCATAAAAGCCTGAAGGCTTTGAACCAAGGTTTAGAACCAATACCCTTCCAGTCTGGTTGCCTGTGTGGAAGAGAAAGGATGTCTCAAGCATCATCTGGCCTCTAGGTGCCCAGCAAAGGTTGATGAAGGCACTATAAGTTCTAGGAAGTCTTCCCCAGGAAGGAGAGACTCCCTCCATCCACTTGAAGCCATGTCTAATTGGGAGCTAGTTGATGGAGAGGAGGTGAGAATAGTGTAGAAGTTGGGCCTGGACCTCTAGGAAGTTGGTTTGATTGTGAGCACCACTGAAGAGCACAGGAGGACTGTTGAATGATCCCTCATCTCCAGCTACCCTAGCACCTCCCTGGGGACTTCATCTCTACTGCCCTGCTCCTTCCAGATGAGTAGGGAAAGTCGGGGTACAACCAGAAGTCTCCAAATGTAGGATGTGTGCCAACCTACCACAGCTAGGTGCAGACGTGGAAACTACATTCAGGTGTCCAAAACTCTGGTGCTGTAGAGACTAAAATAGGAGAATTGAGAATTCAAGGCCAGTCTGGGTGATTTAGGAAGACTCCATCTTAAAAAAAAAAAGAAAAAAAGAAAAATACATGCCCAGTGCTAGACTATCTAGTGTGGAGGTCTATAGGTGCCCACAAACAGTTGACTTTACGTCTCACATTTGGACTCCTCATCATCTTACATCTGGACTCCTCATCTATCACTGTGTGACCTCGTAGATTTGTTCTGAGGGTGAGAGACAATGGAATACACAGATGAGTCACTAAGTACAGTTCTTCATTGTCATTGAATCTTTACACTCCTGTAAGCCAAGGACTGCTGTTGCCCCTACTTACAGATAAGGAAACTGAGGGATTCAGGGGTTAGTCAGCTGAATGACTATGGACTATGCACACATCTGGCCAACAGCCAAATGTGATTAATGTGGAATTAGAATGAAGCCATGTGAGATCTTTTGTTCTACTGTTTTATTGGTTTGTTTCCAGTTCATAGGTCCATACTCCCTCCCACATCCTGGGTGTGCTGTGTGTGAGCCTCCCAGAGGGAAGGCTGTAGTCTCATCATGTCCAGATGATCTCAGTACCTGCCCAATTGGAAGACCTTTGCCAAAGTTGGCTGAGTGTGGTGTCCTGGGTGGGGTATAAGTGACCGGCCATAGGAGGGGGCACTTTGCTTGATTTTCAAGGAGTCAGGTAGTACCTAGGGGGGCCTTGAACACACAGAGATCCTCCTACTTCTGCTTCCTAGGCCACCACCTGCCAGCCTTGTTTTTGGTTTTTGTTTTGGGTTGTTTTTGTTTTGTTTTGTTTTGTGTGTGGTGGACACTGTGCCATGGTCACTGTGGGATGGACACTGAGCGTTGAACACTTTGTGAAGATCACTGGGTGATGGACGCTGATGACCACTGTGTGGTGGACACTGTGATGAACACCTGGTGATGACCGCTGGGTGGTAGACACAGTGTGATGATCACTGTGATGGACACTGTGTGTTGGACATTTTGTGAAGATCACTGGGTGATGGGCAATGATGACCACTGTGTAATGGACATTGTGATGGACACTTTGATGGACAATGGGTGATGATGCATTCCTTTGAGTCCTGAGATTCTCTCACCTCCCTGGTCTCTGGTACATTCTAGAAAGTCCACCCACCTTCCAGCTCCTACCTTCTGAGGTTGCATATTTCCATTCATTCTGCTTGCCCTTTGGGCTCAAATCCTATTCTCTGCCCTGCCCCCAATGCCTGATCATGTCCCCCTTTTCCCCTTCCCCTTCCATCTCCCACCCAGGTTCCTCCTTCCTTCTGACCTCTGCTTTCTTCTCCCTCCCAGGTAGGATTGAAGCATCCTCACTATGCCCCTTTGGCTTCTTAAACTTCTATGGATAGTAGGAGTATCTTTTGGGTACATGCCTAGGAAAGATATAGCTGGGTCTTCAAGTAGATCTATTTCTAATTTTCTGAGGACCCTCTATATTGATTTCCAGAGTATTTGTACCAGTTGGCAATCCCACTAACAATGGGAGTGTTTCTCTTTCTCCACATTCTCACCAACATTTGCTGTCACCTGAGTGTTTGATCTTAGCCATTCTGTTGAAGTCCAGAACCAACATGAAAGGAAATAAAATGAAATAAAGGGTTCTTCTAGAAATAGGAGAAAAGATGGATAGATAAGAAGGGATAGAAGTAGGTAGGCTAGCCATACTTTACCGTGCCACGTGGGAAAAATAAAACATTAGACAACATGAGGTCTGGTCACTCAGTCATCTTCCATTTAATGCTAATGCCTTTGTTCCCGCAACAGGTAAAAACACTTGGGGCAAACCCCTCCCCCAAACTACGTCAGTATAATGGTCCAATCAGTAAGTTCCTTCTTGCTCGATGGAGGTGGAGTTTCTGAATGTAGCCGCTTCTACAGCGCTGCGTTACTGTCTGGGCTTTGGGGAGGGAGACCACAATTCTGATTGGTATAAAGTACAATCTCAGGGTCATTTTGATTTTCATTTTCCTAATGACTAAGGACTTTGCACATTTCTTTAAGTGCTTCTTGGCCATTCTAGATTCCTCTGCAGTGAATTCTCTGCTTAGTTCTATACCCCATTGGATTGTTAAGTTTTTTTGGAGGTTAGCTTCTTGAGTTCTGTATACATTTTAGAATTAGTCCTCTATCAGATGTGGAGTTAGTGAAGATTTGTTCCCAATCAGTAGGTTGCCAATTTGTCCTATTGACTATGTCCTTTGCCTTACAAAAGTTTTCAGTTTCATCGGGTCCCACTTATCAATTGTTGATCTTAGAGCCTGAGCCACTGGAATTCTATTCAGGAAATTTTCCCTTGTTGATGTGGTGGAGGCTCATTCCCACTTTCTCTTCTATTAGATTCAGTGTATCTGGTTTTATGTGGTGATCCTTGATCCACTTGGACTTGAGCTTTGTATAAGAAGGTAAGAATGGATCAATTTCCATTCTTCTATATGCTGACTGCCAGTTGAACCAGCACCATTTGTTGAAAATGTTGTCCTTTTATCCACTGGATGCTTTTGGCTTCTTTGTCAAATATCTAGTGACCATAAGTTTGTGGATCTATTTCTGGGTCTTCAATTCTATTCCATTGATCTACCTGCCTTTCTTTGTATCAATACCATGCTGCTTGTAAAATGCTTGCTCTGTAGCACATCTTGAGATCAAAGATGGTCATTCCCCCCCCCCCCAAATTCTTATATTGTTGAGAATAGTTTTCACTATGCTGGGATTTTTATTGTTTCAGATGAATTTGAGAATTGCTCTTTCCATGTTTTTGAAGAATTGTGTTGATAATTTGATGGGGGATTGCATTGAGTCTGTGGATTGCTTTTGGTAAGATGGCCATATTTAGTATCCTGCTGATCCATGAGGTTTGAAGAACTTTCCATCTTGAAGTTGGCTTTGGTTTCTTTCTTGAGAGACTTGAGGTTCTTGCCATACAGATGTTTCACGTTTAATTAGTGTTACCCCAAGATATTTTGTATTATTTGTGACTATTGTGAAGGGAGTTGTTTCCCTATTTTCTTCCTCAGCCCATTTATCATTTGTGTAAAGGAAGGCTACTGATCTGAGTTAATTTTTTTTTGTTTGTATTTTGTTGTTAAAGATTTATTTATTTTATATAAGCACACTGTGGCTGTCTTCAGACACACCAGAAGAGAGCATCAGATTTCATTATAGATAGTTGTGAGCCACCATGGGGTTGTGGGAGTTGAAATCAGGACCTCTTGGGAGAGCAGTCAATGGTTTTAACTGCTGAGCCACCTCTCCAGCCCTCAGTTTTACTTTATAAGGGCCTGAGAATATGTTGAAAAATTACATTATTCCACCACTGTGGTAGGATTTCGTGATCAAAGGGGGACCAGCCTTTAGCTGATTTCACTTTTCCGCTGAACTCTGGACCCCATCTTTACTTCTTGTTCCTCTCTCTGGTTCTTTAGCGAGACTGAATACTTGCTAGCACTGAGAGGTAGAAGCCAAAAGAGAGACTGAATAGCTCAAGTGCTTTAGGTCTTGGACTTCACTTAAACCTACCCATCCATCCATTCTCTGGCCAGAAACAAAGACCACTGAGCTTTGCTTTCATAACAGTATGATCACTAAAGATCTGAAACGGTAAATTGACATTCCCAGGTCTGTTATCCAATGGTCTCCCTTTGCCCACACCTCTCTGTCCCACTTTACAAGTAATTAACCTGTCAACTCAACCTGGCTTGAAAAGAGCAAGGGAGAAACATAAAGTGACTAGCGGCAGCCCTCTGGGACCTGATCAGTAATGCTTCTTTTAGCTTACAGGAACCATGCGCAATCTGGTGACCTGTGGACAAGGAAGCCACTTTGTGAGATTTCTGCAAGAACTAATGACCTTTCAGGAACACCACTGTCACCTTTGCCAAGATGTAATTGGGAGGGAAAAGTCTTCCATGATTTTTTCATCTGCCTCGCTTGTTGCCAGTGGAGCTCTTTTCCTGTCAGTGTCTCTAAGTTAAAGGCGGCAGCAGAACGAGATTTGGTGTGGACTCAAAACTACATCAAAACTCTTACCAACTCCTCCTGCCATCTTCCGGAAATGCAGATGAACACCAAGCTCCAGACCCTGGCCAGCTTTCCCTGCCATGCGGTTGTCAGCCTCGAGACTGGTGGAAACTACAACTCCCAGAATCCCTTTCAGGGTGGGAGGAAGGCTGGGAGCTTACAAAGTGGCGCTGGAAGCTAGTGGCAGTGGGGCTGCACTTGAGGTCCAGCAGCTCAGCGTACCCTTGGCCTGAGGCATCAGCTGCATGGGCGCTCACACAGGGTGGGTCTCATGGCGCAGGGCGAGAGGGAAGTCGTGGCAGCAGCGGCAGGAACTGCAGCAGCGGTGGGAGCATGGTTCTGACAGGCCATGGGAGAAATGGGAGACCCAGGGCCGGAGGTGAGTGGTGGCAGCCCAGGCCTTGGATCCACAAAGCCCAACCCTGAAGGGTTTGGTTTGTCTTCTCAGCTTCAGGCCTTAGCCCGGCCATAGCCTCCAGTGAGTGCGGGGCCTCCGGGCCTGGTGCACAAGTAGAAATGTAGAAAACGGAGATACCCCATAAAGATACCAGACAGCAAGGAAGTCCACTTATCCTTAAGACAAAGGGGGTTTTTAGAGGAGTTTACCGAGCAAACATCCATCCTCAAGGAATGTAAGTTTCCAAGAGACATTCTGCGGGACAGCAGATCTCCCCCACCCCTCCTGCGTGTCACAGGGATCTTATCCCAACCTGGAGGAGAAAGGTCAATAGAAACTAAAGAACAAAGAACAAGATAAAGTGTAAGTAGCCCATGTTGTAAATTGTAACTTTGTAAGTTGTAAAACTCTGTTCTGAAATGGTATAAAAGCTTAGAGCTGGTGAGTTTCTAAGACAGAAGGAGCCAGCCGGGAGGCACAGGCCCCACGAGTCACAGGGGAGTTGCAGGGCAGCAGGGACAAGACAAGCTCTAGGCAGAGACACGAAGAACATCTAACATGAAAAATCAAGAAATGGTGAAAGGCAAACACAAGAATCCTCCCAACAGAAACCAAGACTACTTGGCTTCAACAGAACCTAGTACTCCCACCGCAGCAGTCCTGGATATCCCAAAACATCGGAAAAGCAAGAATTGGATCTAAAATCATATCTCACAATGCTGATAGAGGAACTTAAGAAGGACATGAATAACTCCCTTAAAGAAATACAGGAGAATACAGGTAAAGAGGTACAAGCCCTTAAAGAGGAAACAAAAAAAATCTCATAAAGAATTACAGGAGATCACAAGTAAACAAATAGAAGCACTTAAAGAGCAAACTCAAAAGTCTCTTAAGGAATTGCAGGAAAACACAAAACAAACAGGTGAAGGAATTGAGTAAAACCATACAGGACCTAAAAATGGAAGTCAAAACAAAAAAGAAATCAAAAAAAGAGACAACTCTGGAATTAGAAATCTTAGGAAAGAAGTCCAGAAACATAGATGCAAGCATCACTAACAGAAAACAAGAGATAGAAGAGAGAATCTCAGGGGCAGAAGATAATATAGACAACATTGACAGAACAGTCAAAGAAAATGCAAAATGCAAAAAGACCCTAACCCAAAATATTCAGGAAATCTGGGACACAATGAGAAGACCAAATCTAAAGATAATAGGTATAGAAGAGAGTGAAGACTTCCAACTTAAAGGGCTAGTAAATATCTTCAACAAAATTATAGAAGAAAACTTCCCTAACCAAAAGAAAGAGATGCCCATGAACATACAAGAAGCCTATAGAACTCCAAATCAACTGGACCAGAAAAGAAATTTTCCCGCTACATAATAATCAAAACACCAAATGCACAAAACAAGGAAAGAATACTAAAAGCAGTAAGGGAAAAAGGTTAAGTAACATATAAAGGCAGGCCTATAAGAACTATACCAGGCTTCTAACCAGAGACTATGAAAGCTAGAAGATCCTGGACAGATGTCATACAGACCCTAAGAGAACACAAATGCCAGTCCAGACTACTATACCCAGCAAAACTCTCAATCACCATAGATGGAGAAACCAAAGTATTCCATGAAAAAACCAAATTCATGCAATATATTTCCACAAATCCAGCCCTTCAAAGACTAATAAATAGAAAACTCCAACACAAGAAGGGGAACTACATCCCTGAAAAAGCAAAAATGTAATCTTCCAACAAAACTAAAAGAAGATAGACACATGAATGGAATGCCAGCTCTAACTACAAACATAACAGAAAGCAACAATTACTTTTTCTTTAATATCTATTAATATTAATGGACTCAATTCTCCAATAAAAAGACATAGACTATCAGATTGGGTACTGTTGGGAACCATGAGAGCCCTGAGATAAACATCCTGCCCCAGCTAATTGAGAACCCTGAGATTAACATCCTGCCTGACAATCACAAGGATCCGGCTTGGCCCTGGGAAAAGAACATTCACGGAAATCCACCCCCTCCCCACATGTCATCCACCCCCTCCTCACCTGTCACCCTGGAGCTCAACCCCAGAAGATTTTGTAACCTTCCATCTCCCTCCTTCCTCTCCCCCTCCCCTTGTAAACTTCCTTCTCCCTCCTCCCTCTCCCCCTCCCTCCAAGATTTTTGCTTTAAATATGCTCTCTCCAACCAAGTAAACGGCTCTTGACAAGCAATGTTTCCTTGAGTCCTGTCGTCTCTCTCGCCCATTCTTTATTCACAGGTTGTGACCCTCCTTGTTCCCCCGAATAACGTGACCTGCAGGCCAGGTCAGGGTATGAAAACAGGACCCAACATTTTGCTGCATACAGGAAATCCACCTCAGTGGCAAAGACAGACACTACCCCAGAATAAAAGGCTGGAAAACAATTCTCCAAGCCAATGGCCCCAAGAAAAAAGCTGGAGTAGCCATTCTAATATCGAATAAAATTGACTTTCACCCTAAAGTGATCAAAAAAGATAAGGAGAGACACTTCATATTCATCAAAGATATGATCTACCAAGATGAACTCTCAATTCTGAACCTCTATGCTCCAAATGCAAGGGCATCTACATTCATAAAAGAAACTTTACTAAAGCTCAAAGCACACATTACACCACACACAATAGTAGTGGGAGATTTCAATACCCTACTCTTTGCAATGGACAGATCATGGAAACAGAAACTAAACAAGGACACAGTGAGACTAACAGAAGTTATGAAACAGATGTATTTAACAGATATCTATAGAACTTTTTATACTAAAACAAAAGGATATACCTTCTTAGCACCTCATGGTACCTTCTCCAAAATTGACTATATAATTGGTCACAAATCAGGCCTCAAAAGATACAAGAAGATTGAAATAATTCCTTGTATCCTATCAGATCACCATGGACTAAGGCTGTTCCTCAATAACAGCATAAGCAATAGAATGCCAACACATACACATGGGAGTTTAACAAAACTTTACTCAATGATAACTTGGTCAAGGAAGGAATAAAGAAAGAAATTAAAGACTTTCTAGAGTTTAA
>NW_022196891.1:8526503-8527868 GCF_008632895.1 Mastomys coucha
TATTACAGGAAGTTGACTGTCAAATCCTGTATGATACTTCCAACTGTTACAAGGTGGCGATGCAGATGAAGTCAAGGGTTGAGGGAACAGTCATGGTTTCTGCCCTGGATCTGCTTCAGGAGTTGCCACATAGGCCGTGACATTACGTAGTAGATGTTTAGCTTTGAAGTAGAAGCATGGATGCAACTGTGTATGCACCCATGTTCTCCAACAGCATCCAATCACCTACATGCATTTCAGGCAGGTTACAGCACTCAACGATCCAATCAAGGCCATCATATGTTGGTCCTCAGATGCTGGATGAGTAATACTTCTCATTTGGTTTGGGTCTGATCATAAAGAACGGCCATGATCATAAAGAATGCAGTTAAATGATCCATGTACTCCATCATTCATGTAATACATGAAGGCTTGCTCATTTGACTCATCTTCATCGTCAGCCAGGCTGCTCCTTCCACTCGTTTTTTTTGGCAATGTTGTTGACTGCAACTGTGAAAGCTGACACCACATAGTATCTGCATGGCTCAGCTGATTCTCACTCCAGAGTCTGATTGGGAAGTACTTATCCAGAGCTGGGTTGATTACACTGTTGATCTCTTCAAATTTAAGCTTTGTATCTTCAGATCCAGGAAAGCCACCACCAATATCAAGCAGATACATGCTGAAACCAACTTCTGCCCCCATGTCAAACACACAGCGGGCATCTGACACTGCCTGCACGAAGGTCTCAGGGTCAGTACATCCACTGCCTATATGGAAGCTGACACCAATGCCGTGAATATTTAGCTCTTTTGTCCGTTCCAAGAGAAGCCAGCTGGTTTTGAGTGTGGCACCAAATTTAACACTGAGGCAAAAAACTGCTTTGGAATCCTCAGTGGCAATCCGCAAGACCAAGTTTGCCTTTGGATGTGCTCTGGCAACTTTCATCAATTCAATCTCATTGTCAAAAGTCATCATCTGGACTCTGTTACTGGCAGCATACTTGATTTGAGACACTTGTTTACAAGGATTTGTATACATAATCCTCTCTGGAGGCACCTCAAGCCCCTGCACCAACTGTATTTCAGTCTTGCTTGCACAGTCAAATTCTATCCCAATGGCAGCTAGGGTGCTCACTATGGCTCTGCTGTCCTTACACTTGACGTAAGGACATAAAAGGGAGTAACACAGGAAAGAGCTTTTATCCACGTCAGATGCTTATTTAGAATGTCTCCAAGGTCCACAATATAGAAAGCATCCTTATCATCAGAAAAAAAGCGACTTCATTGATTTTTTTGGTCCACAATGTCCGTAGCAGTAAAGCCTTCATCAAGGACATGGAAGTCAAATTCTTCCTTAGTAAAGCGGCTCATGGTTCTCGATGTG
>NW_022196891.1:8532828-8533423 GCF_008632895.1 Mastomys coucha
GGTATGTTGTGGTTTCATTTTCATTAAACTCTAGAAAGTCTTTAATCTCTTTATTTCTTCATTGAACAAGTTATCATTGAGTAGAGTGTTGTTAAGTTTCCATGTGTATGTGGGTTTTCTACTGTTTATGTTGTCATTGAGGAGCAGCCTTAGTCCATGGTGATCTGATAGTATGCAAGGAATTATTTCAGTATTTTGTATCTGTTGAGGGCTGTTTTGTGACCAATTATATGGTCAATTTTGGAGAAGGCACCATGAGGTGCTGAGAAGAAGGTATATTCTTTTGTTTTATGATAAAAGTTCTATAGTTATCTGTTAAATACATTTGTTTCATAACTTCTGTTAGTTTCACTGAGTCTTTGTTTAGTTTCTGTTTCTATCATCTTGGTGCCTCTTTGCCTTAAATAGGAAAGAAAATTACTCCCTTGTCTCTAGAATTGAAATTTTGGAACTACAAAGTAATAGGACCTATGTAATCACTTTCAATATGGTGGCCATGGTAGTCTCCTACCTATAATTGTCCATCTTTTTGCTTATACACTGGTGCAAATAAAGATATGCTTGAAGTACACAGATGGCCATGATAGGCTGCATG
>NW_022196891.1:8533433-8537604 GCF_008632895.1 Mastomys coucha
GGGGGCTTGAATGTGAATGAAATGGGCTGGCTGGGGTATGAAGAAGACAAGACTTCCATTCTCAGAACAGGTGCTGACTAGAGCTGAACTTAGCTGGTGAAGAGCGGGTACCAGGATTGTCTAAAGAAAGGCTTCCCAGGGAGACTGTAGGAAGAAGAAACGACTCAGTGAGTGAAGTAGAGAAAGTATCCTTATCCTAAAGATGGTCGTCAGAGGGAGAGAAAATATTTTGATAAATGACAGTAATGGCTGCCACATTCTCTTCTTACACTCATTACTTCTGTCTTCCCAGGGAGGCAGTTTGGCCTCCATGGCCATCTTGGCTGAATGGGAGATGAGATATACCTCTGGAAAGGTTAGGAGTAGCCCAAAGGCCAGGTTATCATAATCTAGGCTTTGCCTGCTCTACCACAGGGGCTTTGCATATCCACTCCCTGAGTGACTCTGCCATATACAAAACTAGACTCTGGATGGGTAAATTCCATGATTTCTTCCTGTTGGTGTCTCCTGTTGGGAACAGATGAAAATTGGAATGAATGTATACTGTTGACATGCCCATGGCCTTGTCAAAGTCCTCAGTGACTCTGACTCATAAGCCTTCCTCTGGTAAGATTCAGAGGCATCTTCCTCTGGTCTAGATAAGAGTGTTTCTGAATAAGTGACCACTGTGTGCAAAACTGGACAATGTGTGCAAAAACTAGAAACCTCAGCTTCCTCCTTCTGCATGACCACAACCTTAGATTTTTTTTCCCTACAGAGAAAGACTACCCAAACCCACTAATTTCTCCTGCATTTTATATAATAAGCACACATGGATTTCTTTTCCATAGGTATCCAAAAAACAAAAAACACAGCCAAAGGTCCCAGCTTTTCTATATATCTGTATATTTTTTGTTGACCTGGAACTCATATGTAGACAAGTTAGTCTTTAACTCATACACATTTCCATGCTTCTTCTTCCTGAATGCTGGATTTAAGTTGTATACATTCACACTTGACTGGCTCCCCTTTGTCACCCCAGTCAAGGTTGTCAGGACTGAGCCATTTAGGGCATGGCAGATTCCTGCCCTTATTACCTCCCTCAAATCTTCTGACTTCACTAAATTAGGCATTGCTTACTGAAGCAATACTCACTGATTTAGATCCAGAGCTATTCCTCTGTCCAATAATGATAAATGCACAATTAAAAGCAGAGCTGTCTCTTCAGACTAGACCCTTGCAAGTCCTGGTACTCTTCCATATATTCTAAGGGCATTTGTTCTGGTTCCCACATATCTCTTTCCACTGGTCTTCCCCTCCTCCCCCCATCTTATCTCAAAACTCTCCTTCGCTGGATTAGAAAGAAAGTGAGGCATTTAAGGACAGATAATGTTTTAGAATATCGCACCCCAAACCCAGAGCATTTTCCTTTGGCTGGCATAGTCCACAGTTTCTAAGTCTGACCTACTTCCTGCTATCTCTCCACACATAAGCTAAGCATATGGAAGCATCATCATCAGTCCCTGAGTACAGCAGCCGTTCATTGATGATCCTTTGCTCCCCTTATGCTCTTCCTTCATCCTGGATTCCTTCTCTCTACTGGGAGCATGTGCACGTCAAGGGTTCACCATTCTATGCAGATACTACATGCCTACAAAAAAACATTCTGAATGCTTTTTCCTTTCTGGGAGCTTACAAGTTTCAAGTTATGCTTCATTTATATCTATAGTCATTCATTGTTCTTGCTCAGTGTTTCTGAGAACTGTGTCAGTGAGTTTATTACTTATAGGATTTACCTAATTTAGTCCTATATAGGAGATTCTTATTCCATGGTCACATAAGAAAAATATTTTGACTTTAAAAATTCCAAAAGCAAAACTTATATTCTCAAGAAATAAATCTATGAAACATTAGGTCAGATACTGTGCTAGGTAAGGAGGAATATTTTGAGGGATGATGGCTTTCTAGAGTCATTTAGATCATATCAGGAGACACAAAGTTCTTTAATTACTGTGTTCTGAGTATTTCTGGCTGTACTACCCACATGGATCCAGGCAGGATCACCAGCTCATTAATATTCTATAGTATTAATTACTATCAAATCACTCCTAGTATTGGAAAGGACATCTTCTGTCAGGTCAGAAAAAAGAAAGCCAATGAGCCTCTGGGGAGAAACTGTTCCAAAATAGTTGTATTGATCTCCAAATATGAATTCCTATGACAGGTATCTTAATGACCTGAATGTATACTAACAGAATCAGTATATTTATCATTCCATTAGATTTGAAAAATGAACTCTCTAGTGGTGGATGACAGAGGGTTTATACCAGGAACAGAGTAGTCATGGCACCAAGGGAGAAACATAAGCTCTTTTGTCTGAGAAGATGCAGGGGAGCTGTAAAAAGAAACCCTTTGATGAGGTTTAATGGTACCCTTAGTTGCCTTTCTGGCATGTTCTTGCTTTATCTATCCCTTAGTACCCCAGAATCTAGTTCTATAGCTTCCCTCTGAGGCTAAATCCTTTCTATGGAGGAATATCGCCTGTTATCAAGCTTTAAATGATACCCAAATGATGACATTTCTCAAATTTCAATCTCTACCCCAGTCCTTTCAGAGTTTCCTATTATATATTACCCCTTACCTACTGGCCTCATCCTTTATATGTCCTATCAGCTAATTAATTTCAGAAACCTAAGCCACACTCCTTAGTCCAACAATTTCTATCTCAAGGAAGCACATCAATACCTTTCCCTATCACTTGTCAAAGCCAGAAACCTAGTCACTATCTGTGCCTCTGCCCTGTAGTGTCAGTGTGCCATTGCCACACTTAGCAATAGCTTCCTGTTCTTAAGATAACTTACAGGGCTCTGTCTCTTTTGAAAACTATCTTCTTGTTTATTTCTTCAAAAGTGTTCCTTACCAATTCACTTTGCACCTGAGAGGATTTCCAGAAACATATCAATTTTTTCCTCATCATTTGGCTCCTTTAAAACCCAGTGAAGGAAGAGACCAGCACTTTCAGAACAGCAGTGACCTTGTGTCACGCCTACTCTGTAACATGAAGGTTTTTAAACCTTATCTTTACTGATGGCTTCTAAGTGCTTTAAAACCTCCCTTGTAGCCTACCACCCACCAGTGGTGGTAGGAAAAAAAGGATAAGGAGGAAGTGGAATTGTTTAGAAAAGTTTTTTTTCAACAGCTCCCATCTGTCTTGGCTGAAAATTGGCAGTTTAGTTCACAGGTTTGCATTCAGCGGCAGCTTGATCCACTTGCAAACCCTTCACAGATATACCAGTAGTGTATTTTAATAGCAACATTGGTGACACAAGCTTGCAGAGACAGCTAAGCCTCAGCCTTGGCTTGTGTTAGCATTATTGACCAGCAGGAACACAATGAGAAGTTCTCAGCTATGTCTCTCTCAAGAAAATAAAGATCAGCAGAGAGGTAAGACCCACAGCTACCTCTATTAGCAGACCTAGTGCAGCATCCATAACTCCATTAAGTACTATTTATACCCTGCAAATATTATGTTTCCTCCATGTATCTTGCCTCAGCATAGGTCTTATCTTACCACATGTATACAATCAGCCTGAGTCCATGAGGTTAACATGTAGAAAAATGCAAAGAGATCCATTCCTTTCTCCTTGTACAAAGCTCAAGTCCAAGTGGATCAGGGACCTCTACATCAAAGCAGATACATTAAAACTAATAGAAGAGAAAGTGGGGAAGAACCTTGAGCAAATAGGCACAGGGGAAAATTTCCTGAACAAAACGCCAATAGCTTCTGCTCTAAGATCAAGAATTGACAAATGGGACCTCATAAAGTTGCAAAGCTTCTGTAAGGCAAAAGACACTGTCAATAGGACAAAACAGCAACCAACAAATTGGGAAAAGATCTTTACTAACCCTATATCTGATAGAGGGCTAATATCCAAGGTATAAAAAGAACTCAAGAAGTTAGACTCCAGAGAAGCAAATAACCCTATTAAAAAATGGGGTACAGAGGTAAACAAAGAATTCTCAATTGAAGAACACCGAATGGCTGAGAAGCACCTAAAGAAATGTTCAACATCTTTAGTCATCAGGGAAATGCAAAAGAAAACAACTCTGAGATTCCACCTCATACCAGTCAGAATGGCTAGGATAAAAAACTCAGGTGATAGCAGATGCTGGAGAGGTTGTGGAGAAAGAG
>NW_022196891.1:8538251-8567364 GCF_008632895.1 Mastomys coucha
TCTGTGTAGGGGAATGCCAGGGCCAATAAGTGGGAGAGGGTGGGGTGGCAGGCATGGGGGGTGGGGAGGCAACAGGGGTTTGTTTTGGTTTTTTTTGTTTGTTTCTTTGTTTTTTGGAGGGGAAACTAGGAATGGAGAAATATACATGTAAATAAAGAAAATATCTAATAAAAAAAGAAAAAAAAGAAAGCAGGCAAAAACACACACATACAAAAAAAGGAAACAGACTGCGATCCTATACTTCTAGCTTCTCTGCCTTTACTAAAAAATTTCAGTATATTACTCAAACTTATAGCTTGGCTTTCCATGTTGTACATATGATCTTCAATAAGAATTCACTTCCTGATGAATGCAGGCAAGTTTGGGAACAGGCAAGAGTACATGCAGATGAGAATCATCAAACACATCCAACATATTCAATCATATTTGATAGTACATGACTGGGATTTTGATGGAATTATAATTCCCCAGGTAGTATTTAGCCTGAGATAGATTCACAACCTGCCTCTTGCCTGGTCTCTGTAGGGTAGCCCTAAAACCGGTAAATTTTGGAAAACTCTAAGAGGTCATTCAAGATAAACAAGAAAACCAATCTCAACTTTTAGAGCACCTTACAAAGGTCCAATCACACAATACTAATTTAGATTCTGAATACCCAAAAGGTAAGCAAATTCTGATAACCTACTTCTTTTCCCATAACATCCCTGACATAGAAGCCAAACTTAGAAATTTGGAGAGGGAACCCCTAACTCTTGGCACTGGTCTTCAAAGTGTACCATTAGAGAGATGAAAACATCCACAGACAAAAATATCATATGTTGGCAAAGACTGTGAGACCATCTCCAGCCACTGACTGAGACTCTTGGTCTTCTAAGACTCAGAGACTACCAGGTACCTGTTACACATATGGTCAGCAAGATCAAAGGATGAGGGCTTGCCCTAACCCTCACAAGCCAAAAGGACCATGCCCTAGGTGCAATCAGGAGGGACATTGAGCTGTCAATTGCCCACATACTGCACGGGACAGAGTGACTTCATTCCCAGGTAACCTCTCCAGCTGATTGATCTCCTAGGCATGACTATGGACAACTGAAGAGGCCCAAGCTCTCTTGTCACGACCATTTCGATCACCAGCAGGGAGCCTGGGGTAGTCATCATAGTATGTGGGTGGCCCATCTTGGACACTGGTGCCACTGACTCAGTTCTGATGGAGTTTTGGGGACCCATTTATTCTTCTTGTTCCTCTATTGTTAGGGTAGGAGGCAACGTTAGGTACCTCACCAGACCCCACCACTTAATTGCATTTTTAGGGGTGTTCCTCTTACTCATTCCTTTTTTGGCAGTGCCAATATATCCTGTACCTTTATTGGGAAGAGATCTTTTAGCTAAGTTGGGAACCTTTATTTCCTTTGCCACCCCCTCCCCCATTCACCTAAACCCAAGCTCTCCAGCAGCCCCTGTCCTCCCCCTTCTAGACAACCTACTAAGTCTAACATGTTGTTTCCTTGGCCAGCTTCCTAGTTAGACCATCGAGTCTGTGATGTCCAGAACTCCTCTTTTGCTAAACATCAGTCTTTTGTCATCCAATTATTGGACTCTAGCAGATGCCCAGTCATGGAACATATTTTCCTTTACCTGGAGTGATACAGATACCCATTTGTTTTACTCAACTTACTTGGACTGTCCTACTCCAGGGATTCCAGTACAGCCCACACCTATTTGGCCAGGCCCTGACTTCTGACTTAATTTCTCAATCTCTCCTTAAGACTGAGATTGTCTATTATGTAGACAACATTCTTCTCTGTAATCCCTCTCTAAAAATTAGCCAAGCTGACATCTCTGCTCTCCTAAATTCCTGTCCAGTTGAAGCTAAAGTCTAACAGTCCACTCCCCAGGTCATCTATTTTGGAGTAATGATCACCCCAACCCACAAGGCTATTACCTTAGATTCATAGAATCTGATCCAGTCTCTAACTGTTCCTTCTACAAAGGAAGAGGTTTTATCATTCTTAGGAATAGCCAGTTTTTGTTTCTGGGTTCCTTCCTTTTCCCTCCTTTCCCCACTTTTTTTTTTTGGCTAGGTCCTACCCATGAACCTCTTCTCAAACCTGTTACCAAGCCTTCTCAAAGGCTCTGATAGGCTCTCCCTAAGACCCCAGCCTTATGCCTCCCTGACTTGACTTGTCCATTTTCCCTCTATGCATCTGAAAAAAAAGAATTTGACCTTGGAGTCCTAAGTCACCAACTGGGACCATCTTCTGCACCTGTAGCACACCTGTCAAAAAAACCTAGCTCTAACCACCTAGGGATGGGCACCTTGTATTCATACCTTAGCAGCTGCTGAACTCCTTATTCTAGAGTCAGAAAAACTAGTGTTCAGGGTGACTGTAATTGTCTTCTCTTCTCACAACCTGTCACAGATCCTAACTTACAAAGGCTTACAGACTCTACTTCCCTCCAAAGTTCTTTCTCTTCAGATACCACTAATAGAAGACTCCACACTCACCTTCCAATCATGCCTGCCTCTGAAGATTTTCAATCTTTTTCCTCAAAAACACTAGCCACTCCCTATCTCACCTCTGCACTGAAACTTTAGAGGAACTATTATCTTATCCTTCACATGTATAGGAGGGCACATTGCCTCAGGCCATCTATACCTGGTATACAGATGGCAGCTCCTTTCTACATGAAGGGGCCAGAAGGGCTAGCTATGCTTTAGTGTCAGACACAGAGGTGGTGGAGGCACAGGCCCTCCCTGCTCATACCACCAATCAACAGTCTGAACTAATAGTGCTTTCCTTTGCCTTTCAACTGGCACAGTTGGACAATCCATATCCTCATGTTCCATGCTTCTATCTGGAAGGAGCATGGGTTACTTACAACAAAAAGAGGATCAGTAACTAATGCAAAACAAATTATGACTATTCTAAAGGTCATCTCCCACCTTCCCACAGCTATTGGAATTGTCCACTGCAGATCCCACCAAATGGATGGCTCAGTATTTTCAAGGGAAACAACTGAGCTGATGAGGCAGCTAGAGCTGTGGCCCTCAGGGGCCTAGACTTGTCTTATCCTTCCCAGGACATTCTGATACTACAACCCACATCTGCACTCTCACTCCCTGATATTAATCAAACTCTATCTAATCTTCACCTTTCATCCTAACAGCCAACCATTGTCTTATTTTGTTAAAACCCACCTACTTAATTCCTACTCCTGAGGAATTAAGTTTCTTAAAATCTATCACTGCCTCTTGCAACATCTGCCAGATGTCAGACTCCAACTCCAGGTATCATAACATCCCCCTTTCCTACCTATCATGCTAGAGGTTCTCTTTCTGGAACTGACTGGCAACTTGACTTTACCCACATGCCCACTGTCAAATGTGCTAAGTAACTCCTAGTATTGGTGGACACCTTCTCAGGGTGGGTGGAGTCATATCCCACAACTAACAAAAGGTCTTAGACATCTTCTGATCTCCTCCTCTGAGAGATCATCCTTCAATTTGATGTCCCAACCTCCCTCTTGTCAGACAATGGTTCTGAATTCACTTTCCGAATTTCTCAAGCTCTATCAAAACCCTAGACATCCCCTGGCATTTGCATATTCCCTACCACCCCCAGTCTTCAGAAAAGGTAGAAAAAAACTAAGCACTCCTTAAAAACCAGTCCTGTCAAACCATCACAGGAACTTCACCTCAATTGGGTAAAACTCCTACCTCTGGCTCTTTTTAGGCTGCTAGCTCTCCCCAAGTGATCTCTGTTCATCTCCCATTTCAAACTCTTGTATGGATTTCTAGTCCCAATTCCTAATTTTTCACCTAAATGCTCTCCCTTCCCTGATACTTAACCCATTACTTTGCCACCTCCACTCTCTCCAAAGGAACTTTGCTGACCACCATCTACCAAGGCTCCATGCTGTCGCCTGCCCACTGACTGTCAACATTGGAGACTAAGTTCTTTTGTCCCCTCCAGATAATCAGCCCTCACCTCTCTAAATGGCAGGGCCCTTTCAAGGACCCTGCTGTCTTAGCCTCCAGAAGACATTGAGACCACCCACCTTGTCCCCAATCCCAGATAAATGAGACTCCACTCTGACATCTGTGCTCAACCCCACTGGATTAGACTTGGGCTTCATTCTCATCCTCCCCTTGCTGTGTGTTTCCATCCAGGGTAGCCCTTACTTCTGGAAATTTGAAGTTCAAAAAACCCCCAATGATAAGAAACAGTCTTTCCAAATAGGGCCAGGAAATTGCTCCATAGCCAATGGATGCTAGAAGCCAATCCATGTATCCATCATTTCATCAAAATAGTATGATCACTTTGTTTGCTTTCACTTTGACCAGAAGAAAGATGATTGTAAAGAATAACCAGACAAATATGAGGGCTGCCCATATTGATCTTGCCGGATACATATGTTAGGATCACGGATCAATCACTTCTTCTATAAGCAATGCAAGACCCTTTTCTTCTATATACAAGACCCATGAAATCTCAGGTGGGAAACAGGAGTTGTTGGTAAGCTCTACCATAAAAAACCAAGCAGGGTCCCCAGTGAATACTATTCACAAGCAGAGAAAATCTGTTTCAATTGCCCATCCTTTAGATATTGGAAAAATAAGAGAAATAATCAAAACGCTTCCAAGGTCCTTACCTCCATGACATCCCCCCTCACAGATGGCACTAACTTGTCATTTCACCTTTTGCTTCAGACACTGATCTTGGCATACCAACTCCTTAGTGTCCCCCAACCTGGTCGCTTTAAAGATGGCTAGCTATGTGTTTCCCCTGGAACTAACTCACAATTGCCACTTATAGCCTCTCGAGTGATATTACTAAATAACCTTACCTCATCTTTTATCCGCTGCCCTGACTCCCATGTTGCCATGACCCCATACTTTTTCTCTATCCCTCCTTTTAGCATGGCAAATTGTTTTAGTACATCCAGGATAGGCTCTGTAGGAATGCTAAGCTCCTTAGATTTCAATAGAACCACAACCCTTGATAGCTCATCTCTGTCACAGTGCCCTGAAGTCCAAAATCCATCAATTCTTTGTAGCATTCAGGTATATCGTCACCTACCTTCCAGGTGGTCAGGAGTTTGTACATTGGTGTTCCTTTTCCCTGGACTAGGAGTAATCCATGGAAAAGAGCCTCTACCAATTCCAGTTTTTGACATGATATCTGCCCAACATAGTAAGACGGGGCAGTTCAGGTTGTGCCATTCCTGGTGGCTGTGGGAAGTTATAGATGCTGGTGCTGGAACAGCAGAGCAGACTACTTCCCTAACCCTAGACAATAAGTTCTCTTCCCAGCTTGACAACGGTTTTCAAGGAGTGACCCAAACCATGCTCACTATCCAGAAACAAATTGATTCTTTGGCAGCAGTGGTGTTTCAGAATTGACAGAGACTAGATGTCCTGACAGCTAAAGACGGTGGTCTTTGCCTGTTTCTCCAAGAAGAATGAAGTTTCTATGTCAAAAAATCTGAGATAGTAAGAAAATATAGCACCTACAATCAGACATCCAGAAACACAGGAAACAATGTGAGGCTTCCAATTCCTGGATTTTCGAAAACCCTATATAGGAGTGGATACTGCCCTTCTTAACCCCACTTCTCCTTATTTTCCTGGTGTTATTATTTCCTCCCTGCCTTATTAATCTTGTTTCCACATTCCTTCAAAAACAAATTCAAAATTTCCAGTCAAACAATTAATCAGTTCCTTTTACAGGATTGCCAGCTGCTGTCCACAGAGGAGCATGATGCAGACGACTATCAAGTGGACCCCATGCCAGCTACATCCCAAAATTGACAACACCCCTATACAGCAAGAAAGAGTTTAAGAGATTCAATGCCCCTATTCCCCTTTTACCATCAGCTTGCCCATCCCCCTTTCTTCCCTCTCTTTACGATAAGAAAAAGGGAGGAACTCTAGCATCAGAAGTGGTTTACAGTTAGCCTCTGAATCCAGCAATGACATCATCCTTTGGTGACAAGGACCCTCTTGCATCTGTTACCATAACAATCACCACACATTACCTGTGTGCAGTGATGCATATCATTGATTGCCTGGCATCTGTGGAGATTTCTCATTGTGTGTAATTATGTATGTAAGTGTGAACTGCTTGGAGCTTGCTTGCTAGAGCTTTTCTCTAACCATTCTATGTGTGAGTGGGTATATTTCTCTCTATAGTTCTGTATGTATTCATGTATGTATGTATGTATGTACGTATGTATGTATGTATATATTTGTGTGTATGAAGTTATTGGACTCTGCCTTTTGGTCCATCCATTCAGAGTGTGTGTGTGTGTGTGTGTGTGTGTGTGTGTGTGAACTTTTTCTTGGTCTTTCTCACTGACCTCAAGGACTTAGAAGAGTTCCTAGTATTTTTTTGCTGACCACAGAGTGTTCCAGCCCCTGTAATTTAAGCTTTGTTCCCTCAGAATAACGTCTGTTGAATAATATCTCTAATCACTGGCTGCCTTTAGCAGCAGCCCCAGAGGTATCCGGATCCAACCCCATCAGTATCTCTAAGCTGCCTGTCTCAGTTTACCGACCATATGGATGCCACTGTCGGTCATTGACAATGGTGGAAAATAGATTACTTATAATTTAGAAGAAGGCAATCAAGTTTCAGCTTAATTTTCTGTCTATTTATTTTCTTGAAGGCATGTCTGTGCACCACATGTGTCTATGTATTATCTTGAGTGCATGTCTTGTCTATGCACCACATGTGTCTTGTTTGCATGTCTGTGCACCACGTGTCTTGTACTCCATGAAGAAGTAGACTGCCTGGAACTGCAGTCATGGACAGTCGTGAGGCATGTTTTTCTTATTTGTTAGGGAAATACTGAGCAAATAAGGCCCCACCAACGCCATTCAAATACAAAAGAAAGTGTAGCTTTCAATTTTATACCTTTTTATACCTGAAAGAAAATAAACATGACCATGCCTAGTTATTTTTGTTTGGTTTTCACTGGAGTATCTATTATGAGGAAATATGTTATTTAAAATTATTTACATGGTAGTATAAATGAACTACTCAGGCTAAAATTCTTTTCATAATATGTATTTAATATGTTGAAATCATAGGAATAAGTTACAAGACTTAATCTTTCTAAAAATATACAACAATTATCTATTTATCCATTAAGAATTAGAACTCACTTAGTTTCTCCATACCTGCCTACAAGAAGCAATTTCAGCTCTTGAAAAAAAAGAATCAATTCTATTTCTTTGTGTAGAATCTGGATTCTCCCTTACTGATGAATCTGGTATATCTGCATTAAAATAAAATTTAGTCATTATGTTAAAATTTGTTTTCCTTAACGTTTATTAAGGAAATATGGTTTCTATTATTTTCAGGTGTATTATAACCTACTTACTCAAATCTGTCACATGGCTGGTTACCTGTGCTCAGGTACCATGTGTCTGTCTCGTCACATTTTCCAGAGTAAATCTCCCACACCTGGCTCTATCCCAGAATTCTTTCTGCCTTCTGAATGTCCCACCTTCTATTCTACCCTTTCCTATAGGCCACAGTTTTCTTTTAATTGAAAGGTGATCCAACCATACAATACAGAAGATATTCTCACTACGGTCACCAGCATCCTTAAAACCTTCAACTTGAAAGAGCTGATGATTCTAATTCTGCTCTTACTTCTGAAGCACCAACACCATCTGCAACATCCAGAGGCCATCCAGAGATGTACTATAGCTTTAAAGAACTCATGTGCGCCTGCTTTTCCTTTCAGGATTTTATTTTGATAATACTGCCACTCCAGCACCAGGATGAAAAGGTGACCTTCCTATGCTACAGTTACTTGTAAGAGCCACTGTTTTTCCTATGAGAAAAGAAAATTAAATTGTTCCTCTAAGTACAGAATGTTGTAAAGGACATGCAATGGAAATTTTTTCTTGGGATTTTAATTATATAACATGTTTTCTTTAATCATCTAGACAATAAATCTTAAATAAGCTAATATACTCATCACCATATAATATCACCTATTTTTTTTTAAGACAAGGTCTTCTAGAATTCTCTATGAAGACCAGGCTGGCCAGGAACTCACAGAGAATTAAAAGCATTTTACCAGAATTAAAAGCATACTGCCACCAAGCATGGCTCCAGGAACGTTTCTGATAAATGGACTCAATATAAAGGCAGCAGAGCCAGTTTTCTGTGGCTTCTAATTTCTTACAATGAAACAGGCAACTCAGATCCCAAGTTCAGATTGTAGGAGTAGACAATGAAACACAAACTGCAAACAGACTTTTATAATTCTGTATAAATACGTTTACCCTCCATTTTTTTTTAATTGTATAGCACTAGAAATCAATTGGAGATTCATGCTTAACAAGGAAAATCTGATTTTTAACATATAACTAAATGTGAATTTCAGACCCCCAGATTTTGCTTTGGTTAAGAACGTTACCTTTAGTGTATCATTTCCTTTTATGCATTAATTTATAAAACAACTATAACATTGTAAAATTGATTTTCAACTGGAACAACACAGGCTTAGAGGGAAGGAGACTCAGAAAAAAAGAAACACATAACACACAAGGCTTTCTTGCCTCTCCACATAAGCTAGACAAAAGAACAATGTATTAGAAGGTAAGTTGTTCCTAGGTTAAAATCAATTCATTCAAATTCAAAAAAATCCCTTTCAAAGCTGAGTCACAATGACCTAAGATAAAAAAAAGAAAAAAAAAAGAAGAAGAAGAAGAGAAAAACAAAAAAAAGCCTAGTTGGGAAAGTAGAATTTTCTAGGATTTTCACATAAGAGAAAAACTCACTTTTAAAGGAAAATGCTAATGTGGCTATCTTGTCAAAAAAGAACTAAAGAAAAATCCCAAATAAATGCTTCTAATATTACTTTATCATAATATTATTACTAATACTCCTCCTGGTGTTCTAAAATGTAATTGTACAGGTTCTAAATCTAAGAATCTAAAATCTAAGAACTTTTTAAGTTTGTAAGAAGTTTTGATCTCAAAGAATATTCTTGCATATCAGCTTTGTGATAAGTTTAAAAAAAAAACAACAGAAAAAAAAAACAAAAAACAAAAACAAAAAAACAAACTTACTCCCTAACAATTGAGCTTCTTCATGTACTAACTTTGAGGCAATTGTCTAGTCTCATTAGGTGCAAGGCACTGAACCTTTCTTTATGTTGTTTTTAAGTACACATAAGCTGGACATCATTAGTTCCTGTCATTGTTCCTCTTGCAGAGAAGAAATAGGCAAGAAAGGCAATACTCACGTGTGTTCTTGTTGCAGAAAGTGGCAGAGCAAGAACTCAGATTCAGGATACACTATCTAAAACAAACCCTTGCTATTCTCTATGAAAATTTCAATCATCACAATCTTTCTTTTGTGTGTATCTTTTATCTAACAACTAAATGGTCAAAGGCAGGGTAGAAGCCGTGAGTTGGGTTTAAATAATTTCTACAACATCTACATATACAACTCCTGCCCACACCCCCAGAAAAATAATAAATGTAATTTTTAAAGGGAGTTAAAGTACTTGTCATTGAGCATGAGAATTCAAGTTCTATCACCAGAACCCATGTGGTAGGAGCACGACCTCCATACTCATAGTCCTCTGACCTCCATATATATATACATTGACACATATACACATTTGCACACATAATAAATTAATGTAATTATTAATTAATTAATTAACTAAAGTTTTTTCACATCATCTTCTGTTGGGCCACACTCACTTCTGTCTTTGGCTCACACAGCTCGCTTCTCCACATCTACCTCTCCTTATCTCATGCCTATCATGCTTGCATGTGTTTTTCCTCCCTTAATGTCCATGATTAAATCTATATTAAACACTTTATAAACTACAGTTCTGGGGACTAGACAGACAGTTCCCAAGTTAAAGATACTTGCTGTTCATGAGGCCTGGAGTCCAAACCCCAGCATCCTGCAAACTCCCGTGACTACAGCTTCCAGGAATCAGACAACATCTTCTTAGGCAGAAACAATGAAAAACTTTCAGTAATTTGGGGGAACATACACTTAAAAACATATGGTAAAAATCCAAAACTTTGCCCTTTTAAAATGTAGTTCACGAAAGAGTTAAGACCTGGGTCATGAATCAAAGGGAAGTAAGTAAAAATCCCGGTTCCTTTTGTACCATGTAACCCAACCATGTACTATTATCTCTACAAATGTGTTTCTTTCTGTGTCAAATTTATGTGCTGCTTCTGAATATTAAATGGGAAACCACTTAGCAAAGACTCCTGCACCATAGTCCATACATAGTAATTTACCAATTACTATTAAATTTTGGAACAAATGTTAAAAAGACAAGCAGTGTTTCATGTTCATTTTTTTAAGTGTCAGGCACAAGGCTTAGAATCCTATGACTTAAAGTTCGGACATGTAAAAGGAATTACAAAAAGCCATTTTGACAAGGACAAATGCTAAGTAAAATTATCTAGTATTACAGAAATATAATTGCCATAGGCAGTATCTTAAGTTTGTAAGAATACTTTGATACATTACCTCAAAGTTTTTATTATTACAAAGATATGTTTTTTTTTCATAAATTATAAAGGAAAAAACAACACATTTTACAAAAGAGAGCAAAGGTAAGTATGTAGAATATTACTAGGTTGCTTTATGCTCCAACTTGAGAACCAAAATACAGCATGTAGGAAAAACTCCTTGTACAAAATGGTAGAAAACATCACACCAAAGATAATAAGACCCCTCTCCTTCCTGAACACTTCAAAAAACAGACTTTCCTGAACACTTCAAAGAAACAGACTTCCCTGAGATCTTCGAGTTTTCCTGCCTGGAAACAGGAAGCCCCACTAAGTTCTTTCATCACCACAATTGTATTTCCAGTAGAACATCAAAGCAAAACCTAGGAAAGTCACTCTGGTGGCTTTCTCATTCTCAGCAGTGTATTTTTAATTCTAGACATTCAGAGAAACTATTTAGAAAGTCAAATAAACTTGGTAGACAAAAAAGTTTCACTCAAAAAAATATAAAAACGAATTCTCTTTTATCTTACAACAACCATAAAATAATGTTGTCAAAAGACAGGCAATGGTGACACACCTTTAATCCCAGTATTCTGGCAACAGAGGTAGGCAGTAGGCAGGCAGATCACTTGACTTTGAAACCAACCTGATCTATAGGCTACTCAGGAAAAGCCGGGCTTCACAGAAAACCCTGCATCAAGAAAAAAAAAAAAAAACGGGGGGCGGGGAAGAAGAAGAGGAGGAGGAGGAGAAAGAGGAGGAGAAGAAGGAGGAGAAAAAAAACAAAAGTCTTAAAAGTTTGGGTTGTTTGTTTGTTTGTTTGCTTGTTTTTTAAGGGTTAGGAAGATGCTCACTAAATGATGAGGACCTAAGTTCAGATCCTTATCCATATAAACTCTGCTGCAGTGTTGCACATTTCTTTCTGACTCCAACACTTTGTCTCACAAGAGACAGATCCTGGGAGACAGCCAGTCCAGGCAAAACGGCAAGCTCCAGGTTCCGTGAGAAATTTTGACTCAAAATTAAGGTAGAGAGCAACTGGAAGACCTTGGACATAGACCCCTGGCCTCTACCCAGAGCATAGGAAACTCAGACCTATGTTCTACAACATGTATTAACTCAATTCCTCACTGTAATGCTATGAAGTAGGTAATACTGTAGTCATCATATAAGCTGAATAAAGTGAAGCACCAGAAGTCATTAACTGGCCCAGGGTCATGCAATCTGTAAATGGGAGCAGGCAGGATCTGGACTGAAGATGCCAAATATCCAAATGAACTACAACATTCACTTAGTTAGCATTTTTTACAAAGATCCTATTAGGTACCAGGCACAGTTTTAAGTACTAGGGATAAAATTATGAATAAATCTAATGTGATCTCTACCCTAGTTAGGAAGAGAGCCAAGAAGTCTAATGAGAATAATTAACAAGTGAAAAGTGTATCTGATAATAAATACAAGTGACAAAAAAGAAAAAAATATTTCATACCAAATAAAAGAGTCAAATGACAAAAAGAGGGAGACTTGTTTCTATTTTAGGAACCAGGAGTTCTCTCAAGTAGAGAATGGCAAGAAAACCACCACCAGCCAGAAGAGGTGTCCAGTCTATCTGCCTGGGTAGCATCCTGAAGCCCTATAGCGAGAGTCATGAGGTAAGGCTCAGGTTACTTGGCAGCTGTCCTCATGGCAATTCAATTCTGTATGTAACCTAGAGCAATTGGAGGATTTTGAGCCTAAACAGTTCTATCCAAGTTCTTTTTCAAAACACCATTCTGATTGTTAAGTGAGGAGTAGCAAGCAAAATAAGGACACGAGTGAGAGCGCTAATCCCGCGAAGACGGGACTCAGAAGCAAGGCAGTGGGAGCACAAGTCTGCAAACGAGCGAGTGCAGGTGGCAAAGTCCGGGTGGCCATGCCCCAGCGGAGGGGAAACCTGAGGTTCCAGGTTACAGAATTCAGCAGCCTGAGGTGCAAGGGCGACGCGGAGGATCCAGGTCTCCAGGCTCAGCGCCATTCTGTGACCCGCCAGCCCCGGGATCTCTCACCTTCCTAGCTGCCTCAAGACACAATACCTGAGCCTCGCCGGAGTCGCCACCATTGAGGGCCCTCGCCTCGGGGCCGGGAGGAACGCTGGAAAAGGTAGCCAGTCAGCAGACCTCCGAGCTGCACCCCGCCGCTGCATCCCCCAGCTCCCTCAGTTGCTGCACCAGCTTCTCTCCTCTACAATGGCTCCGCCCCACTCCTCGCCTCCGCCACGCCCCTCTAGCACTCCCTGCTCCCTTCCTACGGGTGACCCGGGTGACCCGGCCAGCTGGATGAGAGCTGCTGCATTCTGTAGGCACAGTGCACACGGGCTGCTAGCACAGAGAGCAACGCAACCAAGGCCCACCCAGCTCTCCTCCTGAGTCAGGGGTGGCTTATCCTTGGTGCTACATTGCTGGCTGGCAAAGGAAGCCTTTGTGGTATCCAATCTGAGGCTCCATTGTTTTTACAGTAGTCTTTTTAAATTTTAATTTATTTTTTAATTAGATATTTTTTTTATTTCCATTTCAAATGTTATCCCCTATCCTGGTTTCCCCTCCGAAAACCCTCTATCCCATTCCCCTTCCCCCTGCTCACCCAATTCCCCACTTTCTTGTCCTGGCACTCCCCTACCCTGGGGCATGGAGCCTTTTCAGGACTAAAGGCCTCTCCACCCATTGATGTCCAACAAGGCCATCCTCTGCTACATATGCAGTTGGAGCCATGGGTCCTTCCATGTGTACTCTTTGGTTGGTGGTTTAGTCCCTGAGAGCTCTGGGGGTACTAGTTAGTTCATATTGTTGTACCTCCTATGGTGCTTTGAGCTCCTTCAGCTCCTTCAGTCCTTTCTCTAGCTCCTCCATTGAAGACCTTGTGCTCAGTCCAATGGTTGTCTGAGAGCATCCACCTCTGTATTTGTCAGGCACCGGCAGAGCCTCTCAGGAGACAGCTTACAATAGTCTTCATTGTTGGAATACTCAAACAGGAAACCAACCAACTCCTCTCCCAAAATTCATCACTTTTGTTCCTCCATCTTAGACATTTGAAAAGAGTTTGCAAACACTTAAATGGTCAGTACTCTTTTCAAAACTGACTTTGCAAGCCTGAGGTTTTTTCCCCCCAAAAGACAGGAGATATTCAAATAAAATCGCTCTCATTCTCCCTCTTTCTCGCTCTCCTTCATAAATTCAACTTTGGTATTCCATCCCCATCCCTAGGAAGCTACATGTTTCTCTGGACCCACAACTGAAAAGATAGATACAGCTTAATTTCAGGAGTTACAGACAGAGCTCCTAGCTTCACCATCAGCAGGTCATGTCCTAAAATGCTACAGCGAAGAAAAAAAAAAAGAAAAAGAAAAAGAAGAAGAAACTTAAGATTTGGGAGAATGTTATTTTAAAAATTGTCTCTGCACAGCAGTTATTTGCACTAAGAAAAATGACAAAATTTTATTTTTGAGAAAATAAATAAACTGAAAAATAAACATGTTCCAACAGGGTTCACAAAATTCATTGCAACCCAATCATAGCATACATTCTGTCCACCACTCACTATTCCACATCTTTTGTGCCAATGGACAAATTCATTGATTTCCTGTATTCAAAACGCATTTAGTATGGTGAGAGAGCCAACGGCTACAGGATAAGTTCAGAGCTACCATCTGAGGGTAATCTCTGAGGGGCCTAACTAGAACGTGTCAAGAAAGTAATGATATAAGCTGGATAATTAGTTCTGTTAGGTAGGGAAACACCAGAGCAGTATGCGCATGCGCAGAGAACGGAGGGCAGGGAACATGAAGCATGAAGCAGAGAGTGGCATAGGCTGTCAGGACCAGTGAATCCAGACAAAGGAAGTTTGGGAGGCAAACAGAGGATGGGAGAATGAAGGTCCTATAAGTTTTGGGGACTTGTTTTGCCTATACTTCTGACAAGAAATCAATGAAAGGGTTAAACAATAAAAGTAACTTTTCAAATTCATTGTGGCTGCAGCCATGAAAGACAATAAAATGGAGGACAAAATTATCTTAAAGAAGTTCAAAGATATGAATGCTCAGAGCAGAAATGGTTCATCTCTGTACATATTGAAGTCATCAGATATCAGGGCTGGAGGGAAGGCTTAGTGGGTCAAGAATTTGCTACCCAACCGTGAGCATCTGAGTTCAGATCTGTAGCCCCCACATAAACGAAGGCAGGGGTAGGTACTTTCCTGTAATCTCCACTCTCATGAAGTAGAAACAGGATTTCCAGTGAAGCTGATGAGTCAAATTGCTAAATAAGGAAATTCCGGGACTGTAGACAGTGACTTAAGAAATCACTTTGATGACATGAAGTCAGAAGTATGAATATCATCCAACGTGCTAAATTCTAATACAGTGATTACCCTACTAGCTGGAGTTCACAAACTCCTTCTGTTCCTAGCAATAATGGTTCAATAATTTTTTATATATTATCCATAAGCCAAAATAAATATCTAAGTCAGTTATTACAAATAAATATTTGTAACTTAACAGATTGGTAATTCATCAGGCAAAAAAGTAATATATTTAAATTAAAAACAAAGCTAAGATTTTTATTTACTAATGGGATATCTGTAGCCACTGGTCAATGTCCCACTTCTCAAACTTGGGACTATGGGATAATATCACTATCGCTTCCAACTCTACCTTGGAAGGAAACTGTCAGGCACACTGCTCTACACTTAATATTCAATCATAGTGAAATGGTTATGTTCCTCACTACAAATAGAATTACCTTGTTGAGTGGTAACAGCCAGATTTTTTTCCTTAAAACATAAAAATATATTTTCATCTTTATAGGCCATAAGTTGACAATGCTTTTATCAACCTTATATTCTCACCAACAACTTGTAATCTAATTTTTCAGCCTCTATTGATAATCTTGGTCTCAATCACCTATTTTATTGAGTTGCATATAAATTGAATATGAATACAACAATTATGAAAATTATACTCACAGGATCTTTTAATAGTGAAATAACTTTAAATACCATATTCTTTGGATCTCTATGCTTTTGAAGCTATCTACATATAGCATGACTGAATTGTTAAACATTAATTGTTTTTAACTGTTTACTATTTGAATAACCTTGAAAACATGTTATTGTAATTAACTCAGTGGAGATCTAATATGACAATGAGTTTGACTGTTTATCATAAACAATTTATAATAGCTGCTATTAAAAGGACTGGGATTAAACATCATTTTCTTAAATGACTTGCATAGGCACAATGCCTAAGAGTAAGTAACAAAGTTAATTTAAATTTTGTATCAGTGTTTAAAGATTTATACCAATGAAAACCTTAAACATGTATCAATATATAAATTCTGTACCAATGTAAGAAAAATATAACTTCAATTCTGCATCAAAATATAAAGAATGCTATCAGTGTAAGATTATGGCTGTAAAATGCTTTGTTTAAGAGTAAATTTAATAATCTATCCCTGTATGTGAAATTTCTTCTACTATTATACCTTTTTTTTCAACTCCCTTCCCTTTACATAAGGAAGAAGGATAGAGAAGAGGAAAAGAAAGATAGAAATCCCTGAGACTGAACTCTCTATTTAGTTTCCTTCCTGTCTAAAACTATAATTATTTTTAAATTATCCTGAAAACTGGCAACATATGTATAATTCATAAAATGACCAGAACTAACCACCCCAACTTAAGAAACTGGGACAACAGAAGGGCCTCTAGCACATGGGCACAGGGGAACACCAATGGCTTATGCTCTAAGATCAACAATAGAAAAATGGGATCTCATAAAATTGCAAAGCTTCCTTAAGGCAAAAAGGACATGGTCAGTAGGACAAAACAGCAACCAACAGATTATGAAAAGGTCTTTACCAATCCTACATCCAACTGAGGGCTAATATCCAATATATACAAAGAACTCAAGAAGTTAGACTCCAAATAATCAAAGAACCCTACTAAAATGGGGTATAGAGCTAAACAAAAGAATTCTCAATTGAAGAATATTGAATGGCTGTGAAGCACCTATAGAAATGTCCAACATCCTTAGTCATCAAGGAAATGCAAATTAAAACAACCCTGAGATTCCACCTCATACCAGTCAGAATGGCTAAGTTCAAAAACTCAGGTGACAGCAGATGCTGGCAAGAATGTGGAGAAAGAGGGACACTTCTCCATTGTTGGTAGGATTACAAGTTGGTACAACCACTCTGAAAATCAGTCTGGCAGTTCCTCAGAAAATTCGACATAGTACTGCCTGAGGACCCAGGTATATCACTCCTGGGCATATACCGAAAAGCTTCTCCAACATATAAGAAGGACACATGCTCAACTATGTTCATAGCAGCTTTATTTATACTAGCCAGAAGCTGGAAAGAACCCAGATGTCCCTCAACAGAGAAATGGATACAGAAAATGTGGTACATCTACACAATGGAGTACTACTCAGTTATTAAAAGCAATGACTACATGAAGTTATTACACAAATGGATGGAACGAGAAAGTATCAACCTGAGTGAGGTAACCCAGTCACAAAAGATCACACATGGCATGCACTCATTGATAAGTTGGTATTAGCCCCAAAACTCAGAATACCCAAGATACAATTCACAAACCACATGAAGCTCAAGAAGAAGGAAGACCAAAATGTGGATCCTTTGGTCCTTCCTAGAAAGGGTAACAAAATACTCATGAGAGCAAATACAGAGACAAAGTGTGGAGCAGAAACTGAAGGAAAGGCCATCCAGAGACTGCCCCACCTAGGGATCCATCTCATATACAGTCACCAAACCCAGACACTATTGTAGATGCCAAGAAGTCCTTGCTGACAGGAGCCTGATAGTCTCCTGAGAGGCTCTGCCAGAGCCTGACAAATGCAGAGCTGAATGTTCACAGTTAACCATTGGACTGAGCACTGGGTCTCCAGTAGAGGAGTTAGAGAAAAGACTAAAGGACCTGAATGAGTTTGCAACTCCATAAGAACAACAATATCTATTAATCAGACTCCTCAGGGCTCCCAGGGACTAAACCACCAACCAGAGTACACTTGGAGGGACCCATGGCTGCAGCGGAACATGTAGCAGAGGAAGGCCTTGTCAGGCATCAATGGGAGGAGAAGACCTTGGTCCTATGAAGACTCAGTACCCCAGTATAGGAGAATGCCAGGGTGGGGAGGCAGGAATGGGTGGTTGGGGGAACAACCTCATGGAACCAATGGGAGAGGATGGGATAGGGGGTTTCATGGGGGAGGGGGAATGGGAAAGGGGATAACATTTGATATGTAAATAAAGAAAATATCCAATAAAAAAAGAAAGGACTGGGTCTAAGCTTTGCATTTTTAAATGAGTTGCACAGGCACAAGAGTAAAAATATTAATCTTAAATTTTATATCAATAAAAGAAATTCATTCCAATGAAAATCTTGTATCAAATTATCTTACAGAATGTCTTACATCTGTACAAATATAAGAACTTATAACTTCAACTTTACACCAATATGAAAATTTCTACCAATTAAGATTATGTCTACACAAACCATCCCATCTATTTCCTCCTTGTTCAAAATGATGAAAATTCTAAATTTTCCCTTAAAATGACAACATCTCTATAGTTTGTAGAATAACCATTACCAGACATCCTTCCAGCTGAACAGGGTTGACAACAAATTGTTTGAAGGGGTGGGGAGAAGTAAGAAAGTTAGAAAATTTGGTTAGACTTCAGAAAGCAATGCTTTAGCAACTGTTTTCCAGTCTCTGTATGCTTAGAAAGCTATGACTGAAGTTCTGACTAGATCCATCTGAAAGGTTGAATGAGGCAAGACAACCTGGCTTCCGTGACACAGTGGACACAAGTGGGTCAGTAGAGCATGTCTGAGGATGAATCTCACCAAAGCTGTTTATTCTATAATATAAATTTCACAATCAAAATTTTAGTACCATTAAGATATTTATATGGATTGTGCAGGGTACACAGATTAGTTAAGAATGATATTCTGGGGGGGGGGGCTGATTGCTCTTCCAAAGGTCATGAGTTCGGATCCCAGCAACCACATGGTGGCTCACAACCACGTGAATGAGATCTGACACCCTCTTCTGGTGCGTCTGAAGACAGCTACAGTGAATTATACCAGAGCGAGTGGGGCCCAGAGCAAGTGGGGCCGGGAGAGGTCCTGAGTTCAGTTCCCAGCAGCCACACACATGATAGCTCACCGTCATCTGTAAAGCTACAGTGTACTCATACTAAAATAAATAAAATATATCTTTAAAAAAATGATATTCTGTTCCTTGTTTGAGCATGTGAAAGACAGCTGTCTTTTTTAAGAGTTAATTTTATTAGTAACCAATTATAATAAGTCCTCATTCATGCCAAGTGAAGGATGGCACAAAGAATCTTTACCTGTCCTGTTTGATTCTCTTTAATATTTCTAGTTCTTCAGGGGGCCTTCCTGTTGTGATCATAAAAAAGGGAAAGAGCTAGAAGAATGTGTTCTGAGGGGTGTGGGGGAAGGGGGTGCCTCTGCGGGCCCATTCCAAGGCATCCCTTCCCCCTCAGGGACCAGACACACACTGATATAGTATAGAATAGAGTTTATTCAGGGCATGAGGAGGGAAGTTAAGAGGATAGCAGAGACACAGAAAGGCAAAGAGAAGGAGAGAGTAGAGAAGTAGGGGCTGGCCACGACCATGTGGAGAGAGGGGGGAAGGGAATGGGGAGAGAGAGGGAACAAAGGGGCAAAAAGCAAGGGAGAGAAGCAGGAGTAAGAGAGAGAGGAGGGGGCCAGGCCTGCCTGGTCATTGCCAGGTAACCATGGGGAGGAGCATACCTGGCAGCAGCCAGGTATCTGTGGGGGTTCAGTTTAGACAGGATACCAACACTTCCCCTGTCAGATCTTGCCATGGGCCGGCCAGTCTGGGCCTCCCTCAACCCGTGGGAGAACAGGGTCCTAGTCAGATGGACAAGGCGTAGGTAAAGAAATGATGGCAGAGACGACAAAGGGAAGTGCAGGATCTGAATATATTTCCCCAAAATGGCATCAGACTTTTATAGTCATTACAAAAGAGAAATGAAAAATCTCACAGCTCAGCAGTCAAGGTACATCTGAGGCCATCTAAAACACATGGGGCCTAAAACAGGAGCCATCTCCTCTGGACTGGTGCAGCACCCCCAGGCTCCAAGCATGCTCCGGCTAATGGGCCTGGCCAGAGGCCTGGGGAGTTGCGCCTGCGCCAGCCAGCCAAGAGTGTAGAGCTCAAAGCTCTAATCTCATCTCTAATGCTCTGCAGTACTCTCTCTCACACACACACACTTGGCTCAAGGTCCCGCCCATCAAGGTACAGACACATTATGCTAATCTTTTGGGCTAGTCAATGCCCTACCCCACTCATTATCTTTCTAACAAGGCCGGAGGTAATTAGTCTGAATGTGACATTGGCCACAAGAAATTCCAAGCCAAGGTTTGGCTAGGATGTTGGAACACTGGTGGAGGTCAGCTCCTGTGAGTTGAGCCTGTCCCTGTTTCAACTTTGTTTAAGTTTCCTGTAAACTGGAGCCAAGAGGTGACTCACTCAACTCCTCTTGCTGAGAAACCAATTTTCCCTCTTCCTAGACTTATATCATTCTGTGTATGTGATCAATCCAAGAATTCCTAAATAGTGGATTCTTGCCTTACAAGACAACTGTCTTTTTATTTATTTATTTATATTTTTAATTTTCATACAATCTATTTGATCACGTTTTCCCCTTCTCCAATTCCTCCCAAAATGACCTACACTTGGGAGGGTGAGGAGTTCATTAGTGGCCAACTCTAGGCTTGAGATCTAGGCTAAATCACAACGACTCAGTTCAAGATGCTGTTGTAAGATTCTGTCAAGCCTAAGCTTATTGGAGATCCCGAGTGAACCATGAGGAGCATGATCGATGTAAAAAGCAAGAGGATTTTTATTGTTCCAGTGTACTAGGGCTGTCCCAGACCCTAAGGAGAGGAGACAACCCTCTACAGCTTGTTCAGTGAGTTTTTATACAATTTTTAGAACAGCAGCCATTAGACACAATGTGATTGGCAAAACAGTGTCACTTTTTAAACTGATTGGTCTTCAGGGAATGAGGTGGCAAGGACTTCCCTTGTCTGAAGGTGGACAAATGTCCACCCTGTGGAATTTGTCCCCACCTGCAAGTTGATTCTCATCCTGTGGTCTGAGGAATGTTAATTAGCCTCTCCCTTCTAGAGGGGCAAGAGTTCCACCACCTTCTCAAAGTTCCTGAGCTTATGTTATTAAGCTCGACAGAAGTTCTTAGTTGATGTTAGTTGTATTGAAGAAAGGAAAGATGTGGGAATTTATCTTTTGTGATAGGAATACAGAATTTACAATTCTATGAATGCCCTATGTCTGGGCTATCCTAGTTGCCAGAAATAAGAAGTTTCCATTGCAAAGTTGAGGTTAGAGAAAAGAGCTTTCCTAAAAAACATACAGGTATATAGAAAGAGAGCCCCCTCCCCAAAAATACAAATAAAATATAGCCCAATGGCTATAAAATTAAAAATGTAGAAATTTCTTTAAAAAAATATATTGTGATCTTTGGGAAACAGAGAAAACCTGGGGAATCATACTCTATGACACAAGAATGGACCCTTGGAATAGAGTTAATCCAGTTAGAAATCAGACAAAATGGCTGGTTATGCTTAGACGTCTTCTCAAGGATTTATTGTGCATCCAGACATAATAGATGAGACAGCAAGGAAGAAATTAAAATTATGATATATGTGAAAAAGGAGATGTAAATTGATGCAGGTGATAGAACTGCTCAACTGTTGTTGTTTCTTTACATCAAGGGCAAGGCTGCTCCAATAGGAAGGACAGGAGATTTGGGGAGTCCTGGAAAATGTGTGTTCTGGCAAACAATGGTCAATAATCAGAGACCCAAATTAATGATACAAGTGAACGGTATTGAAATAGAAGGTTTAGTGGATAAAAGAGTAGATGTTAATGTATATTCCTAAAAATCTTGGAGTCTAAATTGGCCACTTCAGAAAGTATACACAAAATTTATAGGAACTGGTAAATTATCACAAATAAGACCAAGTGTCCAATCAGTTAGGGTAACTCAGAGGTAAGGATAAGGTTCTGATAGGCTCCATTTACAAGCAGGTCAAGCACACCAAAAGTGCATCTTAGGAACAATTATGCCTCTTTAAAAAGAACGGAAACACTGAACTTCATGGTGATATTGTTAAGTAATCTGTTCTGAGGTCCACATAACTCGTAGGAGGCTCATAGTCCCCATTTCCATTCTATCTTTCTGTTCACCTATGGGTGGGTAACATTTTCATGAGGTCCAGTCTGAAGTCTTTAAGAGGGATTTCCCTACTTTGATGCAAAATACTTCAATGCTTTCACTAATATATTTTAAATGCCCTTATTGAGTACTCTCTTTGTTCTCTTATTGTAGGTTAACAAACGCCTGTGCGACTCTTAGTATTCAATAAAATGGACTTTTTATTAGTCTAATCTCTTATCCTATGTCATGGTCATTGATATTTAGCTCTAGAACTAGCTTTAATGGTTTGAATGTGAACTAATTTCCAAAGTTCATAAGTTTGAACACTGCATCCTAAGCTGGCAATGCTGTTATGCAGTTGTGGAACCTTTAGGAAATGGAACCTCCATTGAAAAATGGATTGCTGCCTTCAGAGAAGGGGGAAAGAAGGAAAAGAGGAAGAAGTTTAGGGAGAAGGAGACGGAGGGGAGAGGGGAGAGACAGACAGAAACACACACACACACACACACACACACACACACACACAGAGAGAGAGAGAGAGAGAGAGAGAGAGAGAGAGAGACAGAGAGAGAGAGAGAGAGAGAGAGAGAGAGAGAATCGATACTAGTTCCTGTTCTCTTGTTACCTTTGACCAGCTATTCCTCTATCTGCCCTTACTGGGCCTTTAGTTCTCCTTCTGATTGGTTTACAAATCAGTTCAATTTAATAAGTTCATTCTTAGGAACAATTATGCCTCTTTAAAGCAGGATGAGTCCATGGTTTAAATCATTAACTAAGACCAACTGGTTATATAACAGGGCCACAGATCTTAGTAGCACAACTATCTCTATGATACAACTACCATTCAGACTGTAAAACTGAGCACATAGACAGTACCATCTGCCATAGATAAAGCAAAAGCAAAATCCACCAAAGTCTACAGTTCTGAGAGGGTCCCTAAATGTACTAACCAGGAGTTTCGGCTATTGTACTTCTGCTTCTGGCTAACTGTTCTTATCATTGGAAGTATGTCAACCTAGAATATAGCTTTTGTCCTTAAAACTCACCCTGAGAAAAGCTTAGTGGAACCTTGAGATCCCTAACCACCAGCATTACTACCTGCTGGCTAATAAAGACATCCTATTGGCTTAAACCCGTGCCTAGGAGTCTTTTCTCATGGACACCCCCACAACACTGCTGCCTGTAATGCTGTGAATTTCTCCTGTTTCAGTTATTTAACTGCCAGAGAAAATGAACCCAACCCAGACCCTAGATCAAAGCCATAGTCTTTTGTACAAGGCTAAGTGGAAATGTTCTTTTGAGGGGTGTATGTTCTCATAGGAAGCCATACTTTAAAATCCCCGACATCATGAAGTTGTCACTTTTAAACATTAGGAATTCCTTTCATGAAATGAAAGAAATGAAAACCTTTCATGTTTTATTTTGTTAGCTGCCTAGACCTGATAATTGACTTATGTTGGATCTAAGCAGACCCCACCATACTGCAAGGCCTCATCTCACCAGCCTCTCACCTGTGTGCCTCTCTCTTGTTCTACATCCTATCTCTATCGTGGGATTTCTCCGTAGGACTGACACTATCCGTCTTCTTGATCTCTCCCTACCTCTTCCCCTCAAGGCATTTATTTTCTTGCCATTCTCTGTGATATGGGATTGAATCAGGATTCCCCCTTACTCACAGAGTACTATGTTATGTCCCTCTGAGCCTTTTCTGTTTGCTTGTTGCTGGGGATTGGAATCTAGAGAATGCATACTAAGGAAATGCTGTGTCATGAACCCAGTCTCCATGTAACATGAGTGTCAAGATTGAGCATAGCTGCCTATATGTCCAGGCTCTTCTTAGAAGCAAACAAGGAATTAATTGTCAAGTGGCACAAGCAATGCAGAAAAGGACATGGCAAGTGAGGTTTCTAAAGTTGATCCACCTTTTTTGAATGGCCTATGATGCATGAGCTCTGAGAGGCATGGATCCCAGAGACTTCATCCAAGAATTGCTTCTCCCTGCTGACATGCCTTTCCTGCCACTCTTACATATCCTAATGATTCCTGAGCACCAGCCTACTCTATTGGACAAATTTCCTGCAGATCAACATGAAGAGGAACTTTTATTGAAATAACACTATTTAGATGAATTAATGACTTTATAGAATTCCTGATTTGGTTCAAATATTTTTAGGAAGAATGTATAATGAGGTGGTTTTAATTGTTTTTTTTTCCCAGAAAGATATAATAAAGTTAGAATCAGGAATAGTATGTGTCTCCTTCTCATAGAATAGTAAGTAAATAATTAGAAATAGAATGAACTTTCATAAATTGTACTAATAAGAGAAATAGGATTGGAACAAATTAATGATCATGAAAAAACAATCATTCCAGGCCAGGTGTGCACTAGACAAAATAAGGCCATATGAGGACTGGAGAGGTGGCTCAGTCGTTAAGAGCACCGACTGCTCTTCTAGAGGTCCTGAGTTCAATTCCCAGTAGCCAAATTGTGGCTCACATCCATCTGTAATGGGATCTTTTGGTGTGTCTGAAGGAACTGACAGTGTACTCACATGTATAAAATAAAATTAAAAAAAATAAGGCCATATGAAGCTGGTCCTTTGAACTTATGAGCTTAGAGAATGAAATATTTCTTTGAACTTTTTATCAACATCCTGAGTATAAAAATAAAGGGTGGCTGTTGGGACTCTGTACCATCTATCAAATGTGTATATATGTATATATGTCTGTCTGTTTGTATAAAATGTGTGTATGTATATATATATATCTGTATATCTATATAATTATATATGTACATATATATAAGTACATATGTTCTAATTCCCTATTCTATTCCTCCTTGATCTTTTCATTCAGTCTGTCCTTTGACTGGAGAATTGAGGACATTGATATTTAAAATTATTGTAATCCTGTTGCCGATTTTTGGTGTTTTCTTCTTAGTGTATTTTATTCATTAATAATCAACACTATCTACAGTATGACTCTCTCCACAATGCTGAATTTGCTCTCAGGAAGAAATAATGATTCCTATATTTCCGTTAGGTTTTAGTTTCTTGAATATAACTTGTTTAGGCTGTTTATGTCATGGAAAATTTCCAGTCTCCTTAAATCATCACAGTTTTGCTGGGTATGTTATTTTAGGTTTGCTGTTCTAGCCTTTAAGACTTGTATGCATTGCTACAACATCTGGGGGATTATAGAGTTTTCACTGAAAAGTCAGCTGTGAGTCTTCTCTTACAGCCTTCAGTATACATTCTTTATTATATATACTTTCTGTTAGTAACGCTCCGAGGATTTCCCTCTCTCATCTTGTCTGTTTGTTGTTCTCTGTGTGTGTGTGTGTGCGTGGGAGGATTTGCTGTGTCCAGATGTGCCTTTCCTTAGTGTGGGGAGTTTCATCTATGAGCATGCTGAAGATGTCCACGCCATTGACTGAATGTCTCTTTCATCTATGCTAAAAATTAAAAGTTTGTGTGTTTGATGGTGTTCCACATGTCTTCTGACTTTCTTGTGTGTATGTGTGTGTGTGTGTGTGATATGTTTGCATGTACTTTTGTACATTTCTTAATTTCTCTTAATGCTTGACTGCAATTTTAAGGTGAAATAAAGCTTTTCATTACTAAGTTGGTTTTGGTCATAGTGTTTTATTCGTACCCAAGAAAGCTAGTAAGAGAAACATGAAGCTACAGAGATTATTCTATGATTTGAATTTGTACATGTTTAATACACAAATGCACACGTATTATATAAAATATTGAAATCTCTAAGCATCATCAGGCCAGCTATAAAAACTGAAAACTTACTCTAACTCTTACAGATTATGGATTAAAGATAATTGACTGGTACTTTAAGAAACAATTACAATCCTATAACTTTATGTAAGTGTGAGATGCATAGATGAAATTTTCATAAAACATGCTTAGGAAAGTCTGAATCCTTTCGTCTGGAATATGATGTTCCTCCCTGTCCTATGGAGAAGTGATCAACTATGTCCATTGTTTTAAGGGGAAAACTGCAGTGAATTTTGTGAATCTGGAAACAAAATGAGCTTCTTTAAACAGCCATTTAAAAGTGTTATATTATTTTTCTTGAATACTGTAATGTGTATTTTTATCAGTCTTTAAAAATTTGAAAATTTATGTAGACTATGTTGCTTTTTCATAAGAATAATTCATCCTATTCATTTTTTAAATATTGTATAGAAGGTATTTACTGTTGTAATGTTCCGCTGTATGAAAGGGGACAGACCATGCTTAGATGTGCTACTGAGAATGTTTTATACTTTTACATTAACTATATGTATTTATAACAAATATTTCTTGATTTGAGCATCTGTAAGTTTAATTATGCCTATGTCTACAAGATCCTGTATCTATTTGTTCTTATAAATCACCCACAGTCCAGAATTCTTCAGAATTTTGACAATTTCATTTTGTTTTTTCCAATAAATAATTTTTATTCACTTTATATCAAAATCACACACACCCCTCTTCCCAGTCCCACCTTTACAAGTCTCTCCCTCAATTGCCCCCTCTCTTTCTCAGAAAAAGGAGAGCCCCCCCCCTTAGATAGACTTCACCTGGAGACATTTAGTACCAGCAGGACTAGACACATTCTCTCCCACTGAGGCCCAACCAGGCAGTCCAGGTAGGGGGAAGGGCATTCCATGGTAGGGAAGAAAGACAGAAAGAGCCCCTGTTCTACTTGTTAGTGGCCATACATGAAGACCAAGAAGCACATTTGCTACAAATGTGTACAGGCTCTAAGATAAGACCCTGTATGTTCCTTGGTTGGTTACCAAGTCTCTGTGAGCCCTCAGGGGCCCAAGTTACTTGACTCTTTTGAGGTTTTGCCGCTTGCTATGCATTGTAATTCTAAGTGAAAACCTACTGCTAAATTTATAAAACATATAGGGCTTATTGTAGTACAATCTTGTACTTAATGTGATAAACTATTTCCCATGTAACATAAACTTCCCTACATTGAGTATAGTGCTTACAGGGATGCTGGAAATTTAAAAATTGTTTCCAGAGGTTATTTGTTAGCTCATTTGAAATGAATCAGTATAAAATATTGTATATTTTATATATTTTATTCATAATAAAGGACTATTGCTCATTATATATATATTTTTCACTTGAAATGTAAGTGAAAGCATGGCAAGTATTTCACATTATGAGAATAAGTATTCTCAAATGCAATCATTGTCCATGAAAGGAGATCTTAGACTAATGGGGAGTTCAAGGAAGAAGCTGACAGAGATGTGAGACCAAGGTGAGTTCACAGGCACCCCCTGCCCTCATCCAGAAGATAATGGCTTTGGTTAAAGTAGGGGAAGGGACAAGGATCTATTTTCCCTTTGTGTTTGCCTCCTATAAATCAGTAAAGCTTAACTAGGATAACTTTTCTTTAAAAGTGATATTTTACCAGCTTTTTCTGCTCAAGTCATGGGTTTTCTTATGGTTCTTTCAATTAGAAAAAAGGATTTGAAAGTGCTGATCCCTGTTTGTTTACTCATTCTCTGGAAGACCACAGAAGAGGAAAACTTATGCTTACCAGAATTGAAGCAGACAGTGCACCATCTTCACCAATATACTCAAGGGACCTTCCAAAAAGGTGCCCAGTGCTTAAGGCTGGTGTGTCCAGACAAATGCAGTCATGGCCTCACCCAAAAAAATCCAATTTATGAAAGAGTGTCTTCTGTTTTCTTTGCATCTGAGGACGAATGGAAGGCAAACTACTTACTGTAGTTTGATGATTTTCCCACATTGGAAGATAATATTTGCTTAAATAAGCTGCAAGTATCAAATAATTGAAAAGGTGAACAGAGTTGGTATGCTGTTTAAGATCTTGGATTTACTTGTTTAATAAATTCAGCTCATTCTTCAAGTGAGATTTTTGGGATTCTGGTTCTGGGATTCAACATTAAGTCATTTACTCAAAACTCTAGATAAATGTGTTTCACTTGGAATAGACTTAGAAGTCAGAAAGTAAGTAAGGAACAATGGGGGAAAATATTAACCCAGAGGAAATAGAGCACAATAATATAAAGGAAGAGAGGAGAATCATGAAATAAATAGGTTAAATGATGGGGGAGTGGGAAATCAGCATAGAGGATATATAACTAACATTTAAACATTTTTTTGAAAGCCATCTAGAAGCTAACTATTGTAGAAGCTGCATATATATATGTATATATATATATATACACACACACACACATATATATACATGTATATTGAGTATAAATGGAGTTACCTACTAACAGGTATTGATTCTCATACTAGGCACTACAGTCTCACAAATACAAATATATTGCTAGAAATGAAGTACTTTTTGTGAGTTGCTGGCCAGTCAATCCCATAGATCCTCACCAGGCTGAAGCCCTTATTACTGAAGATAGTATATGCTTGATTCACAGAAATGGAGAACTGAACCTGGTAAAGGCCTGGAAATTTCCTTCCAGCTGTGATGCATACACTCCTGGGGATATTCACTTAGCATCTTATTATGATTGAGAAATAAAAAAATAAATCTTACATACTCCTTAAGACCAAAGAGAAGTCACCATTCTCAGCAGTTTATTTTTTATTTTATTCTAGACATTCAGAGAAACTATTTAGAAAGTCAAATTTTGGTGTCTAACCAAATTTCATTCAACAATCTAAATATAAAAACTAATTCTATTTAATCTTATGACAATAATAAAAAATGTTGTCAGAGGACAGGCAATGTTAACACACCTTTAATCCTAGCACTCTGGAGACAGAATTAGGTAGATCTCTTGTGTTTTAGGCCAGCCTAATATACAGATTGACTCTTCTAGGAAAACCAGGGGTACATAGAGAAACCTTGCCTCTAAAGAGGAAGGAGGAGGAGGAGGAGGAGGAGAAGGGGTAGAAAGAGGAGCAGGAGGAAGGGAAGAAGAGGAGAAAGGAAGGAGGGAAGGAAGGAGGGAAGAAAGAAAGAAAGAAAAGAAAGAAAGAGAAAGAAAGAAAGAAAGACAGAGAAAGAAAGAAAGAAAGAAAGAGAAAGAAAGAAAGAAAGAAAGAAAGAAAGAAAGAGAGAGAGAAAGAAAGAGAGAAAGAAAGAAAAAATTAAAATTTTGGATTGTTTGTTTGTTTTTTAAAGGTTAGGAAGATGCTCAATAAATGAAATGCCTCCTCTGCAAGAATGAGGACCTAAATTCAGATCTTTCTACACATAAAATCTGGTGCTGTGTTGCACATCTTTTTATTTATTTTTTTTTATTTATTTTTTATTTTTATTTTAGATATTTTCTTTATTTACATGCGAATTTCTCCTTTCCCAGTTTCCC
>NW_022196891.1:8575019-8602870 GCF_008632895.1 Mastomys coucha
ATCTCTGGCCTAAGGCGCCTCCGGGCTGGGTGCTCCAGTCTCAGAACCTCACCCGAGAGACAACAGCGCACATCTTTTTCTAACTTCAACAATTTCTCTCACAAAAGACAGATCCTAAGAGTCAGCCAGTGCAGCCAAAAGGGCAAGCTCCAGGTTCTGTGAGAAATTTTGACATAAAAATTAAGATAGAGAGCAACTGGAAGACATCTGACATAGACCTCTGGCCTCTACACAAAGCATAGGAAACTCAGACATATGTTCTTTAACATGTATTAATTCAATTACTCACTGTAATGCTATGAAGTAGGTAATACTAAATTCATCATATAGAGCTGAATAAAGTAAAGTACCTGAAGTCATTAACTGGTCCAGGGTCATGCAATCAGTGAGTGAGAGCAGGCAGCATCGGGACTGAAGATGGCAAATGTTCAAATCAACTATGCATAAGCCTAAGGGGCACATTTCACACTCAAATAATAACAGTTAGGGATTTTTATAGATAGATAGACAGACAGATAGTTAGATAGATAGATAGATAGATAGATAGATAGATAGATAGATAGATAGATAGATAGATAGATAGACAGAATGCTGGGTCTGTCTGTAGCAGTGGTTCAACCTGTGAGTTGTGATCCCTTTGGCAAACCTCTATCTCCAAAACCGTTTACATTATGATTGTCAGGAGAGGGCATGGGAAAGGGGTGCTCCATTAGTAATGTTAAGGCATTAATGAGTTCCTACATAGTCACAAACTACCACTGCTAGAAACATAGTAGGTACATAGCAGTGTTTTGGAAAGTCAGTTATGTAGCAACTACAGTAAGTATTAACCTACAGAGAAAGGGTGCAATACAGCTTGGGGTTCAGAACAAGGCTTGGCCACTGATCTAAGCAGTGAAGACACTACTGACAAGCATTATTTCTACAAGGGACTGGCATTTATTTGTTGTGCTTACTTAGTAGACTTCTAGAAATAAAAATGGAATACAAGAGTGACATTTACTACACGTGGAACATTAGAGAGGTCTATAGCTACTTTCTTCTCTTTTCTCTCACATCTTCCCTTGTCTTCCTTCTTTCCCTGGACTCATTTACTGACAACCTAGATACTGGACTAGAAATGCAAATAAATCAGATAAAGTCTTTCTTGTCCTTAGAGGCTATCTCAGTCTTATATCAGGGAAGAACAGGAGTGGAGCAAATGAAGCTGTGAGCAAAGCACCTTACCAATGTAATGATTTAATTTTTTTATAACCTTGCTGGATTTAGAATCACCCAGAAAACATACCTCTGGACAGGTCTATGAGCATCCCTCCTGAGACGATTGCCTGAATGGAGATGACCCATGCTAAATGTGGCTGGCACCTTCCAGTGATTTGGAGTTCTAGACTGAATTATTTCAGAAGCTGTCTTCTCTTTGCTTCCTATGGAGGATGCAATGTGACCAGCAATCTTACAGTTCTGTTGCTGTGACTCCTTCCTCACCACAGACGTTGATGTAATAGTTTCCTCTGAGAGGTGAGCCACTCAAGATAACTTCAGGAAGTCCCTGAAAGTAATCAGTTTCACTAGGCCCCTGCCTGTCTGAGTCAGTAATAAAGAAGGGCCTAGATTCGCTCTCAGAACAGTCAAGCTACAAAGTAGACTATGATGAGGCCAGACTAACTTACTGAAGAAGCAATAACAAGCCAAGCTGCCTGGAAAATGTTTACACCAACTGAGTCACTTGGAAAGGACACTCTTCAATCCACTGAGCTGCCTGCAGGCTGTGCAGTGTGTTCCAGGTTCCTAGCTTTCATAAACTGCTCCAGTGCTGGGGTAGGCTTTAATGATAGAGCTGTCCATGTGTCATTTCTGCTCTTGGAAGTAATCCCTCATCCATGCTCCTGTAAATAGCACCAATAAAATTCCTTGGCTCACCAAGTATGATTTTTGATGTTATCCATACTTTGATCGGTTAGTGGGCTACCTATCCGAAGTAAGTAGACACATCTCCCCAAAAATGTTTTGTCACACAATGTGAACTATACCCTTCTGAAACCATGAGGCAAAATAAACCATTCCTGGGACTAGAGAGATGATTCAGCAGTAGGGAGCTAACTCCTAGCTTCTCCTTCCTCTTTTAGCTTCTTCCCCTCATGATTCTCCTCTGACCTCAAGCCTAAACCCCACCTATGTCTCCTAAACCCTACCTATGTCTCCTAAACCCCACCTATGTCTCTTCTGCCCACCTATTGACTGTTGGCATCTTCATTCACCAATCAGATATAACTTCGGGACAAGGTTACTTGGGTCTATGTGCAGAATCCAGGTCTTGGAAACCTTCACTTAGTGTTACAATACACAGCAAGACAAAACCTCAACAGCTTTGAAGGGCTCTCCTTACAGAATAAGTTAAGCAGTTCTCAACTTGTGGGTCAAGATTGCTTTGTGGTTGAATGACCCTTTCAACAAGGGTTGTCTATGTCTATCAGAAAACATATTTACATTGAAATATACAACTGTACTAAATTCACATTTATGAAGTAGCAATAAAAATAATGGTTGGGGGTCACCACTACAGGAGGAGCTATATTAAAGTGTTGGAGCATTAAGAAGGTTGAGAATTACTGGCTTCCTCAGTCACAAGTGTAACACATTGCTTTTCTGCTTACTCTGATTGTCACTGAACTTTCATATACCATGGGTCCAACAGAATTCTGTGCTCATAAGACACTGAAAAACCAGCTTTCAAACAGGGCAGTGAGAACCATGGCAATGACTAGCAGGCATGTGCCCTGTTCATAGACATAACTCTCTTGTCCTCCTGTATTTCACTTACAATGTAAAGGTCGTTAAGTATTTTAAAATAATGACAATGGAGCCGGCAAGGGTTAGGGTTCCACTGGGTGTAAGGCCTTGTGCCACTACATAAGTCACATGCCCGGGAACCCAGGCCAGCATCTAGCCACAAATGCCAGTAGTGCTGAGGTTGAGATGTCCTGCTCCTTGAGTTTTCTCTCTTCTAGTTTTGGTTTTGTGCATGTCCAGCTGGTAGTCAGTGCCCCCAAATTTTCTACCTGACAAGAGTCACATTTTCTTTGGTCTTGGATTTTTATCATCTTTTCAACTGATGATCATAGTATGCTATTGTCAAGGGAAGTTTTGAAGATGTGATTTAAAATAATAATCACTTGATGTTGAGATAATCAAAAGGGAGGTCGTACAATTGGGCTCAGCCTCATTACATTCCTTTGAAAGCACAGCATTCTTTATGTCTGGTGACAGATGGAGAGAAGTCAGAGAAATTCGAAGCATGGGACTGATTTACAGTCCCCATCCTGACTTTGAAGATGATGAGCTGCAAAGAAGAGCTTGAGAGAAGGCATACCTCATGCCTGGTCACAAGGATAGCATCAAGCCAAGCCTTTTGAGCTGTCACCACCCCATCCCAATAGAGATCCAAACAGCCACTCCTTGTATCCTGATGGTCACACACTGCTCACTGCCCCCCCCACAAGCTCTACCTAAGCACACATTGATGGCAGCTTGGCAGCTTGGGGAGGATTAAGTAGGGCAGTTGCAGTCAGTTGAGGCAGATGGCAGATTGGCCTTCCCAGTGCCCCTGAGGCCTTTTTTTCTCAGCAGCTGCAGGCTCCTAGAAAAAACATGGTTTTTTTGTTGTTGTTGTTTTATTTGTTTTGTTTTGTTTTGTTTAATTCATGAAATTGTGCTTGAAGTCGGAGTGTGTAGGACACTCAGCTAATGTTGAGCGATCTTCAGAAGGTCAATGTAGGCTTTAAGCATCTGCCTACATGGGGGAGGGTTATCACCAGGAGCCAAAAAAGCCAGAGATCAGGGACCATATTAATAGTAGGTGAATGTATTTTCCTTGTGTCTGGTGTCAGTGATCTCAGGCCTAGGCACTCTGCAGCCATTCTCTGTGCTCCAAGAAGTGAAGATGGATTTGTATGCAGTATGGTGGCCTGGCTCAGGTTGCTACTGAGGAGTAAGTAGACCTAGGTATTAAAGGCACTAGTGGCTACTGCTTTAGGCCCTCAGGAGGGGAGGGTGGCAGTGCCATGCTTAGGCTGTAAAGGGGACATCACAGATGAGGTGTGAATATATGAAGGCACTTGGAATACAGCACCCATATCATGGTCTAGAACTATGGTAGCATGGTAGAGGAAGAAGGAGGAGAGGGACAGTGAAAGCGAGTGAGCTTGGCTTCTGGGTGCAGTGGCCCCTCAGGAAAATGCACTAGTGCATGTTGATCTTCTGACTAACCAGGGCCAGGAGCATCAAATACAGAGTGTGTTGTAGTAAATATTTAGTCATCAGTTAGGCATTTCCACACCTTCTTTGATCATTCATTTCCCAGATAAAAGACTAAATGTTTTTTATTCATAAAAAGACTTAATCCATACTAGAGCTGGGCAGATATTTACCCTCTATGCTATTATGTCTACTTACCTGCTAATAATCCCACAATATGGCTTGACATATTCATTTAGACTGCTCTTACTCCAACTGGCCAGCCCACATGGCTATGTTTCAAGATTCCTACCCCATGACATTTTCTCCTCTCTCTACCTTCTTCTCTTTCCCCTGTGGTACTGCCTCAGACCACAAGTATAACAGTATTGTCTGTCTTGCCTGAAGAGAGACTCTTTTATGGGGCATTGTAAACGAATGTACTGCCCTATACTACCACATCTGTTTTCTAGATGTTCTTGAATTCAAGCAGAATAGTTTTTGGCCAGGGTAACTTCAGTCCCCAGTGGATGTTTCATTTCCCTGTTGGCTTATAGAGTCCTTTTCAGATGCCTCTATTGAAATATGAATTTCAGATTGAATTTACTTGGCTCCTAGTATAGTGTTTTGTCACTTAGAGGGTCATTAGGTAGCTCAGGACAGTTCTTTTTTATTACCTTCTTTCTGCATCTTTCTCATATACAGGCTCCTTTGCATATGAGGGCTATGTATGGCTCTTAACAAAACCCTTTCTAGCTTGTGAACTTTCGCAGATGATTTGAATTGATTGGGGAGAATTCCCAGAACTTGTAACATAAAGCAAAAAGAAAAGTGTACAGATGATCTTTTAAAACCTCAACAGTGATGGCAACTGGACAGATTTTTTTTTGAAAAATCCCTTGCTTTTTTTTTTTAATATGTATAGGAGGCATCACATCTCTACTGAAATTGTCAGAAAGGGATGCTAACCACATCCTCTAAGCCAAGTCATTTTCCTCTACCACCAGATACGTCACATACACTCATATACTTTCATGTTGGGCTTCATCTACCTCCAGAGTTCCTAATTAATAAACACTTAGGGAATTACTAGAGGGTACCTCAATAGGCTATAATAGTTTGCTAATTTTAGTTGATGAATTACTACAAGTAGAAAAATTTAAAATAGCACCCTTGTGTGGGAAGTCCACACAAATTATTGGGTTATGATCTGAAATCCAGTGCCGGTATGGCAGAGCTGGGGAGGATGCCACTTCTAAATTGTTTCTGGTTGTTGGTAGCGAGTGAACTATTTCAAGGGTTGTTCTCAAGATACTAAAAACATCTCTAAAAAGTTAATTTTTATTAACTTAAATAAAAATAGAAAAACAAAAGAAATTCTTCAAGAAAGAAAGTGTTTTAGGACTAGCAAAGCTTAGCAGGGAAAGACATTTAAAAGCAGCCCAGAGAATCTGGGTTTGGCCGTGGAATTCCACAAGGTAGCGGGATGCAACAGATTCCCTAACACTTGTCATCTTAACTCCACATGTGTGTTTCTTCCCCTCCCCATCCCACATGCTATGAACAAATAAACTAAGTTAAATAACTGGTGTGTGTGTGTGTGTGTGTGTGTGTGTGTACTTGTTTTGAAACAGTTTTGAAACTGTGTAGACCTGAGTAGTTTAAACTTCAGTCCATGAACTTGACTGACATGAGATCTACCTGTATTTTCCTTCTGAATGCTACAATTAAAGGTGTGCACCAGCAAACAAACAAACAAACAACAATGACAACCCCCTCCACAATTTAAAATATTATAGCAATGCTACTTATAAAATACAAAACAAAAACCTGGTGTGTGTGTGTGTGTGTGTGTGTGTTTGTGTGTATGTGTGTGATAATAACATTTAAAGAAGACTAGGCCCTTTGAGGTGGGTATAGTAGAAGTTGAAGGGAGGAAAGAATAATGGAGAAACAATGTAATTATAGTTTAATTTTTAAAAATTGAAAATATACCATCAATCTTAAAAAATATAATAAGAATAGACTGGACGTTGCCCTGTACCTGCTTTGTACTCAATATTACATAGATAAACATACCTCATGAGGTATACACTTACATTATCTTAGCTATTTACTGAAATAAATTTAGTCCAGCATTACATCTCAAATATCCCATTTCCCTCTCCTTTTTCTTTTCTAGTTATGCTGCTCCCATCTTTTGCTGTGGTAATACTTTTATTGCGCTAGAAAGATAATTCAGTGGCTGCAAGAGTTTAGTATTCTACCATGATGACTAGAATTCTGATTCTAGTACCCAGGCAACAAGTTTGGTATTTGAAAATGCCTGTAACTCCAACTCTGAGGGGTCTTATATTATTTTCTGACCTCTGAGTACACACACACACCAAATAATTTTATAGTAGTATTTTAGCCATTGAACTCTGACCAACATCATTGGGTAAGTCACATTTTGATATTGTATAGTAGTTGTGTTTTACATTGTTTTGCTCACAAGCTATACTACATACATTTCTGGGCTAGCTTGGGCTATAGGGTGAGACCTTGTTAAAAAAAGAAAAGAAAAGAAATGTAAAGATTTTAAATTAACATAAAAGGCAAGACAATAAATATATAAAACATACTGATATGAAATAGCTCTTTGACCCTTACCTTAGCAGAAATGTATAAATAATCAGCATATACTAAGACTTAAGTGATACCAAATCTGAGCTCTCCAGGAACTTGTTTGTAGTCACAGGCAGTTCTCCACAAGGTACTTACTAGTTACAAGAAGAAAAGTTGTTACTTTGCTAGGAGAAACCTGAGAGACGGCATTTTAAAATAAACAAGGTCAATGTCAACAACAACAACAGAAAAATTCATTATCATGCACCTTCTGACATGAGACCTAATATTTCTATGTAAATTCATAGTTTGAATCTAACCATGAGGAAGCATTAGACACATCCAAACTGACTACATTTTACCTGTTCCATGACTTTTGAAACTGTAAAGATCAAGAGATACAAAGGGAGTGACGAGACATGACAAAAGTAAAGCATGACTCAGGACTCCTGCTTCATAGGACATTACTGAGCTAACTCTAGGGGACACAGGACTGGTATAGCAAAACATTCAGGAGGAAAGGCTATCATGTCTTCGATTATTTCTGAGTGACCCACGGGTAGAATGAGAGAGAGGGGAGAATGCAGGGATGGATGGGCAAAGCAGATAGGGAGCTAGAAGTAAAGACTTTTAGCTTCACTAGTGTCAGCAGCAGAGAGTCTACAAGTAAAAGGCAGGAGGGACTGCACTAACCATCACTAGAGCACATCAGAGGGGAACATGAAGGAATACTTGTGGCAGAGACTAACCATTTCACTCTGTAACAAAGCTGTCTGGACAGGATGTTTACTGTTTCTGTAGGAGGTCTGTTGAGGTTGCGATATTAGGAAAATATGATTTTCCAAAAATGCATAATACCCTCATTTACAGCCAAATTTGGAAGAAATTTTTTAAATCCCAAGTCAATTGTAAGAGTACTTGAAACTACCAAGTTCTCTATATCTTTACATTAAATATTATTTAATCAAAACTCCATTATTTACTAAGTTTATTTTTTAGGCAGATTTAAAGCACATAAAAACCTGTGGTTTGACCACACACACCCCTCCACTTGAAGGTGGTATAATTTATCAGAAATTAATATAGTTGAAAAGGTGTTATTGACATCATGATTCACCTACTTGTATCTCAAAATAAGTATTTAATCAGTGGTAGATTATTATTATTATTATTATTATTATTATTATTTATTTTATTATTTTGGTTTTTTGAGACATGGTTTGTTTGTATATCCCTGGCTAGATTATTTTGTTAAAACTAGTTTGCACACCCTAACCAAGAGTCAGATACAGCCATATCAACTTATTATCCATTTCTCTTGTGGTTTCTTTCTGTGAACCCTGTATATTGAAGAGCATAAGCTGTACTTGGGCTTTGGATTTTCTTCTCCAATAATTGTAATTGGAGGTTCATTTAATGATCCATTTTTCTGCATTTTATTTGTAACTATGCTCATACCTATGTAACATAATCTTTTATACTTAATTTTAAATATCTCACAATTGAAGGACTTGTGGCAACTTCTAGTTTGAAAATATTTCAAAATCTTTCAAAATATATTCAAAATAGAGAAAATGGACAGCGATAACTGTGGAATCATCACTCTCAGAATTGATTTCAACATATCTATCTATGGCATTGCAAGGTTATATAAGAAGAACATTATCTTAGAATCATCCTGGATTTGTGCTCTTTGTACTTATTCTTTCGATTAGTAACTTGTGTCCATCCTTTCTAAAGCACAACCACACAAGATACTTCAGACAGCCCTCATTCTAACTTTGCATTGTTGTTCTGTAACAGTTTCCTCTGAGATTCCACTCCATAGGAACTCTCTTTCAGTAGGAAAAGAAACAATTTAAAATAGCATCTAGAGTCCCTGAAAGTAACCAGATTTCCTAGGTTCTTTCTTTGAAAGAATAAACAAAGCAAGCAGCTTGTATGAATCACTCTCAAACAAACCGAGCTGCAAAGACTCAAAACCCAACCCAACTATGTGGAATAGGTATAGATCAGCTGAGTTCCTTAGGAAGGGTTCTCTGTCCGCCATGTTGAGCTGCCTGAAGGAAGTGCAGTGTGCTCCCAGTTCCCAAAATTTGTGAGCTGTTGCCAGTCCTGGGGTGAGCTTTGATGATACAGCAGTTTTTTTTTTAATTATTTGTGTGCCAGTATTCCTGTAAAACTTCAACAAAAATCACTGTTTTGTCAGTTGTACTTGTGTGATGTACACACTCTGGACTGTTTTGGGCTCCCTATCTAAGGTAAGTAGACTGTGTCTCATCTTTACCAGAAGTTCTGTCATACAACTATTTACTGAATTTATTTAAGAGTTTACCAACTATTAACATGTAAGGCAAATAATCATAACTTTAAAGTTCTTTGAAAAGTACATATTTTACAGACTCAGACTTAAGTTAGTGCAATAATTATAACCTCCTCCAAAGGTCCCCTAGACACCCATCTCCTCAAACATCTGAGGGTATAGCCAAGAGTATTAACTTCTCGTGTGGGACTGGGACCATTCAGAGGTTCACCAATCTGACTCAGGTTTTGTTTTTAGTAAAATAGATGTTTTTTTGTTAAAAATCAAAAACAAAACAAAACAAAAAACAACAACCAAAAAAACCAACCAAACCATCAAACAAAAGAAAAACTAACCTTGCCAGGAACAAACCAGAAAGAGTTCTATAGGTAAGACTTATAGTCACCTATGGACGGTCCAAGGATTAGGAAGACAAAAGCACAAAGTTATAATTTCCAGGAGCCAAATTAACTCATTTCCTGTCTGGGTACAGGTAAGGTCTGGTTATGTAGCAGACACCCAGCAGTCTGTTTCAGCCATCCAAGCAAGCAATCATTTCATATTAAAGTGGAACTTGGCAGTTAGTCTGTTTAATCTTGTGACCCATTTCTTTGTAAGAGTAGCTGAAACAGTGAACTATTTAACAACCATCAACAGTTTTTAATAATAGCCTACCTGCAAAGGGAAGGTATCTTTCTTAGGGAAGTTAGCCGACAGGGTACATTCAAGATAGGAGCAATGTCCTCATGGTTTACACAAGTTAAAAACAATGCTGTTTTTTCAAGCCTTTATGGTCTAGTAAATCATCATCTAAACAGAATGACCACCATCACACTGCTCATAACCTGATGGTGAATCCTTGATGTTGAAGACACCAATAGTATAGTCAATGAACATGAAGAAACAGAGCTAATACTCAACTAGATACTTCACTCCTACTGAGTAGTGTCTACGGTACTGGAAGATACTGTGCACACTACCAGAGGAGAAAAGTAATCCTCATTTCACCCAGCTACAAACTCTCCAACCCATGCAGAGACCTACCTGCATGATATACTGGTACAATAGTGGTACAATTTTTACGGGAGTGACTAACCACTTTTTGAGTTGATTTGAAGGCTGCTCCATAGGATGAACACTATACCTGACACTGCTAACATGGCAGTGAACCTGAGACTAGATAGGTCTTGCATCTTGTGAAAACATTCTGCTCTTATTCTGCTAAAGGAACATAACAATAAGATGACTCCTAATGACATATTGTTCTACCCATAGGTCATTTCCTTAATCAGTTTACATCAGAGAAGCTTCATGTAGAAGATGATAACTGACAAAGAGATCCACAACTAGTAATGTACAGGGAGTGATTCTGCCCTCAAGGCTTGGGGTTGTATGAGAAAGAGAAGGCAGACACATTGTAAGAACCAGTGTTGATTGATGACTCTAAGGAAACAGTGTCTTCCATACACAATAGAACCGATGTACATATGAAATCAGAGTGACTGTGGAATCGTGCACGTGACCCACACCGGGCCAACACTCAGAGGGTATGGTCAGACTAGGTAGCATTCATGTAGTTAAGACACAGATTTCTGGTTTGGAGAGCCTTCTGGTAGTATTCAACAAGATGATACCTTTGTTGATGGGATTTCTCATCAACATGTATGTATATATATATATATATATGTATATGTATATATTTATTTCTAAAGATAACTTTCCACAATGTAATTTGTTTGAATAGTTTTAGGGATGGCCTTTTTGACACTGACCCTAGGGAAGACAACCTCTCTTTCATCCTCTGAACTTTCCTCAGTTGACAGTAGTTCTTTGTACAGGCTGAAAGCCTTATCAGTTTGGTATGTTGTTTGATTGGTGTCATCCTTGTTAAGCTCACATTTAAGAAGTGATGTGGGAGAAATTTTATTACCTTTCTGTTCATCTTACTCTTACGGTCTTCCTGCCTCTTCTTCTGTTGCAGGTGTTCTGTCTTAGGTGCAAAAGTGTTTTGTAGATATATCCATTTAGACTAGGTTCTAAAAGTCTCAATTATGATTAATTGTGGATTTCTGTAGTGGTCTCTGGTAGAAAAGAGAAGTTTCCTTGATGAGGACAAACATGTGTGAGAACAAACATGTACAGATAGTTGTTACAGAATATTATAGTTTGGTAAATTGGGTTGCAGATTTTTGACCATTAACCGTGACTTCACTATCGTTGAGTAACTAGCTAAGTTTCCAGTATCAGGTATAGTTTATCTTTTGTTGAACTAGACTTTACTCAAATTAGAGAGCTATTGGTTACGACCAAGTTATGTTTGCCACTACTGCACCCTTTAGGCTATTGTGCCACACTGGTCATTGAAGTGGTTCCTAGACATCGTAACTAGATAAGGCTGTTAGTGACCTCCCGTTTTTGGCAGTTTGCTTTTTGCCTTTTGGTACCATGAAAGCTAGTTTTCCAGGAGCTGCATTCAGGTCAGTTTCTTTTTGGGAATCTCTGAGGCCTATTTCTAAAATCTATGGTGTCTTCAGCAATAGAAACTTACCTTCCACCTCAGGGGAGTAACGAAATGCAACAGTGTTGTGGTAAATCTCCAACCCCAATAAGCCCATGTAAAGGACACATGACTTAGTTATAATATTTACAAGCTGTACACCTAGATTGGGCAGATGTATTACTACACTACTCTGTTCCCCAGCTATGGAATCGCCTGCTACTTGTGGCTTCTCCAGGCCAAGTAGTTCTGTTCCATCTTTTTTCCAAATTCTCATCCTCCATCTTCCTCTGCATCCTATCTCCTCTGTCTCATCCTTTACTGCCCTCCTTCCTCTCTCTCCCTCTCTAAAACCTCCAGCCCCACATTTCCCTTCCACTGCCCACTTACAGGCCCTAGCCTTTATTTGACCAGTTAAAAATGGGGAGAAGTTTCATATAAAATCGCCTGAGTACATGATCACTCCTCGTTGGGGCAGCCCCTCTTGAGAAAGCAGAATTAGTATCAAAATGCAAGCAGCACCAGGGCAATCCACAACACAACAGAAATAGGCTTTATATGTTGGTGGTCTTCCAGATATCCAACCTTTCTATTCAGACTTACCTGTCTACCATTTTTTAACATACTTTATGCTGATAATGATTAAAAATAGATTTGTATCTGCTGTGGTTCAGTCTGTTGCTGTGTATTATAATGTTAAATACTGCGCCTCATGGTCTGATTGCCTCCAAGGATAAGGAGATCCTCATGTACATCAAATGATGCTATGTAACCTTGCTCCTTAATTGAAAGCTTTTGGTTGAATTAAGATGCCTACAGCCAATAGTTTTGGGGTCTGAGGCAGAAACCACAAGGAAAGGAAAAAGAGAGGTGAAGGAGGAAGAAGATGCCATGGAGTAGGTGAATCCTGAGAACATGGCCCTGAGGGGCAGCCAATTGGAGTCAGAGTAACTCAGGTGAACTGTATCAATTTATATCATGTCTTAGGTTCACCTAGGTCCTGCTTCATGCATGCAGTGTTTGGTGAGGATTCATTTTCATCTGTCCTGCAGTAACTTCATTTCCAAAGGAATGCATGGAAAGAATTCACAAATCTAGCTAGTCTGTATGAAAGAGACATAATCCAGGTATAGACTGAGCAGGTATAGAGCTATACTAACTTAGTCCCCAGCCAAAGGTCCTGAGTTCAAATCCCAGCAACCACATGGTGGCTTACAACCGTCCAAAACAAGATCTGACTCCCTCTTCTGGAGTGTCTGAAGACAGCTGCAGTGTACTTACATATAATAAATAAATAAATCTTTGACAAAAAAAAAAAGAGCAGATAGTTTATAAAACTTGCAATGAGATCTAACAGAAATTTGAGCTGCTTGTATGGTTTGGATGCTTCTTTGAGACACTTCTGGACATTCCTACAAGCCCTTCAAGTCACTGAGAGAGATATGTAGTATAAGACTCTGGTGAGTCTTAGCTTACCGGGGGCACCCTGAGTGAGTGAAGCAGAGCCGTGAATCAATGCAAAAAGCAAGAGCAATTTATTGTTCCAACATGTTCGGGTCGCCCTGCACCTAGAGAGCCTTTATAGAGTTATTCAGGCAGCAGCCATTAGGCACAGTGTCATTGGCAGAGCAGTATGCTTTTAAACTGATTGGCCTATAGGGAATGAGGTAGGTGGCCAAAGGTGACGGAATGTGGCTACCCCTACCCCAAGGTGGTCAATGGTCAGTCCCTCCTCCCTGTGGTCTGAGGAATGCAATTAGCCCCTCCCTTACAGAGGGGAGGGGTGCCTATGCTCTTTATGGCCTTTCATTTCCAGGAGTGGAGGGGGTAAGGTGGAATTTTCTAAATTTCCTGAGCTAACCTCTTCAGTAGCTGTCTGGATCTGCTGAATGTGAGTGCCTTCCTCTGCCTTGCCCAGGGACACTCTCCTAGTTTAAGAATGGGGCTCTTTCCTGAATGCCTCTCTGCTGAAATCCAGAAGACCAAATTACAGGGCAGTGCTTGAGACAGCATTCCTCTTGCTCAGCTTCCAGGAGATGCTCATGGTCACTGGATCTGAGAAGAAAGGAAGTACGGGACCAGGAAGACACTGTAGGGATCAGCCTCTGAAATTTGCTGTCTTTAGGGGACGAGTAATGCTGAGTATCCTGACTAAACTAGAACCCTACAAAGGTGCTGTGCCGATGGTGAACTGATCTCCATGCTTGTGTTTTTGTTTTGCTTATTATTTTGATTTTTGTCTGAGACAGAGTCTCATGCACTCTAGTCCATGATGGCACCCTGCCTCCTCCAACACCCAAGCAATATGGTTACAGGCATGTAAAGTCATGCCTAGATTTGAAAAATCTTTTTATTTATTTAATTGTGTATTTGTTTATTTATTTTTGAGACAGGGATACACTTTTTGGCTTTGGCTATCTGGGAACTACTATATAGACCAGGCTGACCTCCTTCCTAGACTTCCAGGTCTCTGCCTCCCTAGTGCTAAGATTAAATGTGTCCCACCACACCCACCCCATGACATGGACATGGGCATGAAGATAAAAAGGAAGGTCTTTGCTCAGAGAACCTGGCAACCAACAAATATTTGATTTTCCTCTTTGCTCTCTCTCCTCTGGATCTACTGACAAACCAGTTTCTAGACAGGTATTCCATACTCAGAAAGCAGAAAGTCTGCCTAGAAATACGAGACAAGAGTGAGGATCAGGTTCAGAGCCCCTTGGAGTCACCAGTCTTTCTTCAGACATCCTGTTGTAGTGTTGTAGTCAAGATCCAAACACTCACAGGGACCACAATGGTCAAGATAAAAATTTTACTTAATGGTCAAGCCTCCTGATCTCCACTGGATTGGAAGTACGCAAGTGACCCCTGCCCCCAGCTGCAGAAAGAAGAGTCTTATATAGTTCTTTCATGACATTCCCAAGCAAGCAAAGCTGAACAGAAGCAGAACTTTTGAGATTAACTTTCAGCATAGACACATTGTTACACATTTTTGATGTTATTTTGGTCAACCAGTTTGGAAAGCCTCATTTTTCAAGTTAAGGTAACCTGGTTGTGAGGAGGTATTTGGGGTGTGTTGGTTTGAAAAAACAGTCAACACAGTAGGAACATAAATCTCATTTTACCCTAGAAAACCTGTTGCAAAGCTGGTGTGAATGGAGGTTGATGATATAGGCAAGAAGGGAACCCCAGACTCGAAGGTTTAGGTTACAATGTAAGATCTGGAGAGCCGAGTCTTATGTCCAGGATGTCCCACTCACAAAGACACAGAGATGAAGATCGATGCAATAAGTAAGAGGTTTAATGATCCAGTATACTAGGGTTGTCCCACAATCGGGGCAGAGGCGACCCCGAAGAACAAAAGCACACACCCTTTATACTCTTTCAGAATATAGGTTTTAGTTTACAGCCCGAGTTGGTTATCTGTCATTGGCGGAGCCTATTGTTCTCTATGTCCATTTTCCTTTGTGTCCGGGTGAGGAGATACCTTTGGCACACAGAGGGGGTGGTGAGAGATCCTCCGCCCACTGCGGGTGGGAGGTTTTCTGGAACTGGGTGTTATTCCCTTCAGTTGGGGCGTCTCCTAGGGATGGATGTTTATTCAATAAATTCTTTTGAAGCTCCCTGACTTTAAGCTTAATGGAAATTCCTGGCTTCCCAGTGTTATTCTGAAATGTCTCTGTTTACTCAATTCTTACAATAACAGGTTATTTATTCATAAACAGCAATAAACAAGTAAATGACATAATGGGATCACATTCATTCACACACACACACACACACACACACACACACACACTAACCTCTGGTCTGGCTGATGTCGCATAGCCTGGGTCTGGCGGAGTGTCAGGTAAGCTCCTTTTCAGGATCACGCTAGAGTTAGACCCTTGTGATGCAGGCACATTCTCTCCCGTGGCAGCGGAGGGCGTTCTTGTGGATTCGTTACTCAGCATTCTCCATTAGAATCACTTTCCGTTGTACTCCGTTGTACTCCGTTGTACTCCGTTGTACTCCGTTGTACTCCGGGATTGAGTGAGTTGCAGTGCCACACTGGGGGTTTTAAAACTAATTTCAGTCAATTGTAACTAAGGCGTTTACCATTACCTTCCTTACTCTAACCTTATTGCATCCATGAGCACACACTCTATGGCTTGGTTTCCATGGTTACATGGGACTGTGGGTTCGAGGAGTGCCAGGCAGCTTTGCCCCTTGGGTCCACTCAATTCTTACTGTTTAACCCGTATTAAAATCAATAGTGAGGGCAGAAATGGGGGGTTAGAATCTAACAATCCTACATAATGGACTTCTTGAGAAAGAATATGGCTTTAAAATGTCCTCTAACAGGATTTAGTGAAGTCTGTCTCATGTTTAAAACAAACGGCATTTGTTAGGCACCTTCATGGATCAATTAATTATCCATGTGATCTCTGGGACTAGTTACAATACAGCAAAAGACAATAGATGATTTTCAAGGTTCTGGTGGGTACCTCTTTCTGACAGCTGAAAAGAAAGCTGGAATAGCCCAGGAAACTAAGATGAGCTTGAGAACAGACCTCTCTGGGAGTGTGGGTCCTGAGGAACTTCCTTCTCATCCCTGGTAAGAAGTCAGGGCTTTTGCAAGGAGAAAAACAAAATAGTCCCCCACACCCATGTACATTCTTAACAAAGCAACTTGTTACAGATTAACAAAGTGTAAGAAAAAAAGTTAGTTTTTTCAGCCAATTTCTGTTACTGGCAGGCAGCATTTGCAATTACATCAGAATCAATAGTAAAAAAGTAAGAATCTTAAAAGAATCACAAATCTAAACTTTTATATAAAAATCAGTCATATCCACCTTAAATCTTCAGAATGCATATGGATTTATCCCGTGTTTGTTTGTTGGTTGGTTTGTTTTTTGAGACAGGGTTTCTGGAGTACAGAAGACCTGGTTCTCTGGGAATAATGGATCCTTACATGTATCCTATAGGATGTTCTGTCCTTTCAAATTTATATCATATCAGTATGGTCAGTTCCTGAGGATATGGGAATCATTGGAAAGCACTTCTATTCTAGTCACAGTTCACTAAACAATTTAAAGAGTGTGTACCTCCTTTTCTAGCTAAGGTTAAGAGATTATTTACCCTATATAACCCAGATATAGGCATTGAGGACTAAGTTAATTCAAGAGCTCGGGCTATAGAATTTCAAAGACACATTTCTCCCAACACCTGCTGGGTACCTAGGAACTACTTGATACATACATAGTGGACAATCATTAAGCCTTGTCTCCAACCTTTCTAACTTGTTGGACTCAATCCCTTTAACCAGCTATACCCCTCAGTTAGCACTTGTGTCCTGAGAGTGAGAGACTCCACCCCAAGTCAAGGTTTTTACCGAGGCTTAGCCTCTCCACCCTGCTGTGTTGTTTTGCCTTGGTTAGAGAGATGGGGGAGCAGCAGGCTGCCTCTACTTCTGCAAAACAAATGGCTTTAGTACTCAGGAATTGATGCCCACAGGTTACCACAGCCACATGAGTGAGCCTGGGTTTGGCAAGGTGTGGACTCTGTGTCCCGAGGACTTGCAATTATGGAGCTCTACTTTGCCCTCACATCCCTCTTAATCTAAAAGTCATATGAAAACTCTAAGGGGTTTCCAATCCCTCACTGGTCAATATCTCTGGCACTCACAATACTAATGCTTGATCTCTTTCAAGCATTGGTGCTGAAGCAGATTAATGATTCAATCAACACCCAAGGAAAGAACTTAGATACTTAGATTGTCAGCAATGACCTCCAACCTTAAAAAACATTAGGAAAAACACTTATTAGTGAAGCTAGGTTGAGATTTTTTTACTATTGATTCTGATGTAAAAGTCTTAGGAAATAAATTGAAGTTCAGAAAGGCACACTCTTATTACTTAACCTAGGGACCTTTTATAGTCAGGGAACAAGAACAATGGCAGTATTGGCTAACATGACTCTCACTGAGGCTGGACTGTTGATAATTGATTTCTTATACCTATTCTAGCCCTCTGTTTCCTGGTAAGATTTATTAAGAGCTGCTGATAAATCCATATGCATTCTGAAGATTTAAGGTAGATATAGTTAAATTTGGAACTTGTGCTGGCTAATGAGAAAATTGCAGGTTTGAAGAAAACACAGTGGACCAAGGTCAAATATGTCCAAATAAACCTGGGCAAAAATAAGCAAGCTGTTAAGACATTCTGAGAACTAGCAGACCGGGAAGATGTAGAGGAGAAAGCATGCAAGGACTTGTCCAGGTGGGCCCAAGCACGCAAGGACATGTCTGGGCAAACAACCCAACTGAGTAATGGGCCATCTAATCCTCTTAGATATGGTTTGAGGTCAGCCAGATGCTCTGTTGACTCAGATTACCACCCTTAGGAATTTTCCACTCTGTTCTGCACGTACTAGTTTATATTTGAACTAGCCAATCATGTATAGCCACACCAATTCCTTTGTTCCCTCAGACCTTTTTCCTATATAAACCCCTAACCCCTGAGCCTCATGGTCGATTCCCTTGTCTCCTGTATGAGATTGGGGGTCAAACCGGAGCGCCCCGAAAATTAAACTGCCTCATGTGTTTACATCAAGATGGTCTCTCATGATTCCTTGGGTGTGCGTCCTCCTGAGACTTGAGTGGGGGTCTCCCTACAGGGGTCTTTCAATATGACTGATTTTTATATAAAAGTTTAGATTTGTGATTCTTTTAAGATTCTTACTAGATTACTTTTTTTAAAGATAAGTAATACGATAATTATCCATTTCTTTGTAATTGCAAATTGCTGCCTGCCAGTAACAGAAATTGGCTGAGAAAACTAACTTGTTCTCTTACACTTTGTTAATCTGTAACAAGTTGCTTTGTTAAGAATATACATGGGTGTGGGGGACTAATTTTTTTTCTTTACCTGTATTTGTAATGTTATTTCTCATAAGATATTGGAAAACCCGTGGTTTGCCATAACCATTCACTACAATAAACTAAAACATAAACACATTGTAATTAATACTACTTGAAAGATTTTCCTGGGACATGTAAGTGATGGAAGAAAGAATAAAATATGAAGGTTAGAGCATCCACCAACTATGTGTATCTGTTAAGGCTTGTGTGTGTGTGGTGGGTTGGAGCCTTGTTTATTCTATCCATCAACCATGTGTATATATGTAAATGTGTAAGATTTGTGTGTGTGTTGGTTGGAGCATTGTTCCTTTTATCCATCAACTCTGTGTGTGTGTATGTATATATATATATACATATATACATATATACATATATATACATATATATATATGTATATATATATGTATATATGCAGAGTTTACATGAATGAGGGTTGGAACTTCCACCCTCATTCATCACATATGTGTATGTGTAAGGTTTATGTCTTTGGTAGGTTGGAACATTGTTCCTTCCATCCAGCAACTGTGTGTGTGTGTATGTGTATGGTGTGTGTGTGTGTGTGTGTGTGTGTGTGTGTGTGTATGTATGTAAGGTTTGTGTGAATGAAGGCTGAAACATTATTTCTTCCACCCATTACCTATATGTATGTATGTATGTATGTATGTATGTATGTATGTATATGTCCAAAGCTTGTCTGGGTGTGTGTTGGAGCTTGCTCCATCCACCTATCATGTGTATTTACTTATGTATGTATGAAATGTTTGAAGCCTGCTTGCTTGAGCTTTTCTCTAACCAATCTATGTGTGAATGTATAAATGTCTGTCTATAGGTCTGTATGCATGTATGTATGTATGTATGTTTGAATGCATGTATGTTTGTGTGTATGAAGTTACTGGACTCTGTCTTTTTTTTAATCCACTCAGAGTGAGTGAGTGTATGTGTGTGTATGTGTGTATGTGTGGGGGGGGGGGAGAGAGGGAATATTTCCTTCTCTTTCTTGCGGGCCCCCAGCTAAAAGAGTTCATAGTTTTTTCCACTACCTTCAGGGAGTGCCAGCTCCAGTAATTTAAGCTTTTCCCTCATAAAAAAGTCTGTGGATTAACTTCTCTGACTGATAGCTGCCTTTAGCAGCATCATATGTAGGTATCTGGATCTACCCCTGTCAGCAGCTCTAATCACTCACCTGCAAGGGCTGCCTGCCTCAGATGGACTACCGTATGGATGCCAAAGCTGGTCTTGAGTAAGTAAGAACACAGATTCCCTACGTTTGCTCTCCATATTTGTTCCTGTTAGAATAGATAACTAAAGAGATATCAGTTAACTCTTACATTTCTTTAATGTGATAGTTGTTCCTCGTATTTTTCTAAATTTAGAAAATATTCCTGATAATTGTAAAATGTAAATTATTGACTTTCACTCAGGTACATGTTTTAACTTTTACAATTTACCTAGTGATTCATAAAGTTTCTTACTTCAACACTAATGCCCAAATGGCAAAAGAAAAATGTAAAACAATATTAGGGACAGAAGAATAATTTGGATCACAGATGCTGGAGTGGAAGTATTGAACAGAAACCCTTGAGTGGGAAGACAAGAGTGGTATTGTTTCTTAGTGACCCCCATGGTAGAAACAGGTTCAGCACCACGATATGTATGAGTGAAGCTTTCAAGAGCGGTTGACGGGGTGGGGTGGTGGTACCTGCCGTTAGTCCCAGCACTCAGGAGGCAAAGAAAAGCAAATCTGTGGACGTTTTACCACCCCCTGGTCTACACACTGCGCTCCAGAACAGCCAGGCCCCTGGTCTACACACTGCGCTCCAGAACAGCCAGAGATGTTTCTTAGGAACTAAAAAACAGGAGTGTAACTTTAATTTTTAAGGAAACCTATTTTTAATAATGGTTCTTAATGTTTTAATCTTCCTTTTAGCCCACCACTTCCAGAGGTAGTGGGAAAGAAAGGATACGGAGGAAGGGGACCTGTTTAGAAATAGTTCTTTGGAGCAACTGCCATCTGTGTTGTTTGGAAATCAGCAGTTCAGTTCGTAGGTCACCAGAGGCAGCTTGATCCACTTGCAAACACTTTACAGATACATCAGCAGTCCTTCAGCTTAATGTCCCTTCACGAGTGTGCCTTCGTCTCTCACCTGTGTCCACTTCAGGAAAACACTCCTTCATGTGTTTTCCCCAGCAAAACACCATCCGATACAACTGAATTTCCAAGGAACCTTTAGGTTTCCACTTCAGAGGACTCTAATTTGAAAAATCCCATGACACATGCCTCTCAAGGCAGCTAGCCCAGACCAACTTCATGACTCCCTACAACTGTCTGCACAGCATGTATATCAAAATCTGCCTTAGCCTGGTGAGACTACCCATTCCTTCTTAAGATTATTCAGGGCACTACCCTGGCATGCTGCCACATGCCTCTAATCCCAGCACTTGGGAGACAGAGGCAGACAGATCTCTGAGTTTAAGGACATTTTGATCAATAAAGTGATCAAAATGAGAATACCCTTAGGTACCCTGTAGAAATGCTAGGAGTGGATAGTAATGGCCTTTCAGAAGTTTTAGTTGAATTTCTTGATTTTCATACAAAAGAATTAAGAAAATGGGTTTGACTGGTCAAACAAAGGCTTGATTGGGCAGGGAAGGAAAAGGTAGGAGGGTAGGAGGAAGGGTCTCAAAGGAGGAATGAAGAGGAGCTGGGAGGAAGTTCTCAGACCCCAGATATCTTAATCAAGCATTTGGCTTTTGAAAACACTAATACAGTAGAGGAAACCTGTCTCAAAAACCAACCAACCAAACAAACAAACAAACAAACAAAAACAAATGAAAATCAGAAAACAAAAACAAAAACAAAAGAAAGAAAATACTAATACATCCTCTAGGCAGGAAAGCAGTTAACTGCAAATGTTCACCTCAGCTTCTGCTCCTGCAAATCAAATCCCCAAGTCTCATATCCAGCGTTGCTACAGAACACCTACTATAGCCTCTCACTCTCTCCTGTTCCCCAACTCCAATGGCTCCCATCCATCTTCCTATACTAATCTGCCTTCTCCAAGTTGTTGCTTTGTTGTACACACAATGCAACCTGACACTCCCTGGGATGTTATGGTAATTTCTTACCCCAATGAGCCCCTATAAAAAACACATAACCAGTTATTAATTATAAGCTATATGTCAAAATTGGGCAGATTGATCACTATACTTACTTATTCTCCAGCCATGAGACCCCTTGCTACTTGTGGCTTCTCTGGGCCATAGGGATCTGCTTCATCTTCCTCCCACCTCTTCTTCCTTCCTCCTTTGAGACTTCCCCTCTTATGTTTTCCTTCCCCTGTTCAATCACTGGGTCTAGCCTTTGTTTGAACAGTCAAACACACACACACACACACACACACACACACACACACACAGACACGGTCAAACTTTCGATAAAGCCCTCCTACCACCTATCCTAACTTAGAGAGTTTACAATTCTACACTTGAATTGTGTTCTTATTTTAGTTTGCATTACCATCTGAGAACTGTCCATTCAAGTCTATATCATATCTCTCAATGCTAAGCAACTTAAGTTTGCTTACGAGACTATAACTAGTCTATAACCCTGTCAGAAATAGAAAAATGAATTAAACACTACCTGAGTATATAAAATGCATAAAACATACCTTCTAAAACTTTAACAGTTTGTAGAGACAGCTGACTACCTAGACAGCCCCTAATTTCTTATAACATTGGAGTATACCTCTTTTTTTAAGTAAAATTATTTTTTAATTGAAAAATTCATCATCTAAACAGAATAGGAGATCAGAATTGAACCAACACAATAGAGTCAACTGATGTTTGACAAAGGAGCAAAAGTTACCCAGCAAAGAAAAACCACCTATAAATGATTCTGGAAATAATGGGGCATTACTTGCAAAAGGTTCATCTAGATACAAACTTTACATTCTTTCTTTCTTTTTTTTTTAGACTACATACTTGGTTTTTTATGTCATATCACCAGTGTGCAGATTCATGGTGTTCATACCTTTTTTTACTATATTAATTTATTTTTTTACACTCCATATTCCATTCCTCGCTCCCGCATCCACCCTTTGACTGCTCCACATCCCACACCTCCTCCTCATGCCCCCTGTATTCACATGGATGCCTCCACCTCCCCACCTCACCTGACAGCTAAACTCCCTGGGGTCTTTAGTCTCTTGAGGGCTAGGTGCATCATCTCTGAATGAACACAGACCGGGAAGTCCTCTACTATGTTTGGGTTGGGAGCATATATCTTAAGCCTTCTGGTGTCAGACCTTGAAATGAAGCAGGGAGGAGGACTAGCTTTCCCTGTCTTGGCAGCGCTTACCAGTTGACTATCCCACATCTGTTTGCCTATACATGATATAGTCAACTTCTGCCCAGTGGCTACCTTGCCATGATAAGCAACCTCACCTGAAGGTAAAGATGCTCAATATCTTCTTTGAACCATGGAGCGGGAGCTGTCAGGAACAGACATGGTCAAATGATCTTTAATAATGAAATACTATTCAGTGTCCCATTCTGTGGATTTCTAATGTTTTTGAATACTACCTATCTTTGTAAAGTATACCTGAACTCTTAAACTTTAACCACTCTTAGCCATTTCTATTTGAATAAATTGAAAACACTTTATTATAATTGAATCAGAATCTAACATAACCATGAGTTTGCTGTCTAGCCGTTAAGTTGTGTTACTGATCATCATAAACAACTTGTTATAATAGCTATTAGAAGGACAGGGTCAATGCCTTGTATTCTTAAATGAGTTGCATAGGCACAATGTCCAACTAAGAGTAAGAATATGAATTTCAAATTTTGTATTGATATATAGATTTATGCCAATGAAAACCTTAATCCTATATCAATATGCAAATTCTGTACCAATGTAAAAAGTTACAACTTCAATTTTGCATCAATTATAAAGATTTCTATCAATGTATGATTATAACTATACAATGTTTTGTTTAAGAGTAAATTTGAGAACCTATCCCTATTTGTCTATTCTTCCAATTTCTATGATATTACTATATTCTCCTTTTTCTGTTCCACTCACTTTTCCTTTACTTAATAATGAAGGCGGGCTGGAGAGATGACTCAGTGGTTAGGGGCACTGACTGCTTTTCCAGAGGTCCTGAGTTCAAATCCTAGCAACCACATAGTGGCTCACAACCGTCTGTAATGAGATCTGATGCCCTATTCTGGTGTGCCTGAAGACAGCTACAGTGTACTTATATATAATGAATGAATGAATGAATGAATAAATAAATAAATCTTAAAAATAAGAAAGAAAGATAGAGAAGAAGAAAGGAAAGGTAGAAATCTGAGTCTAAGCTCTCTAGTTTCCTCCCTGTCCAAAGCCATAACATTTACAAACTATCCCTTAACATTAAACATATCTATAGTTCATAAAATAACCAGAGCCATCTACCCCAATCTAAGAGACTGGGGCAATGATCTTCTTTTGCTTGATTCTATTGTAATGCTAAGTGTGGGCCCCAAAGACCTGGTTGTCCCAGAGATGTAAGAGCCCACATGTAGACCCAAGTGACATTATGTGACCTTGTCCCCAAGTTATTTCTGAATTGTAAATAAAAGTGCTTATAATAAAAATCTGGGCAGAATTGAGATAGGCATTTCCTGGTGTTCCCGGCCTGGGGATGGGAGGAGACCATGGCAGAGGTAGATAGATGAAGGTAGATAGAGGAGAGGCCACCATGAAGTAAGAATCTTAAAGTAATGGCCATGTGAGTTGCCTAATTAGAATTAAGAGCAGCCAAGACAAAACCATGGCAAATGATTTAATGGAATTATTTGCTGAGAAATATGTATAATAGTATAGAGGATAGCTATCTGCCTAGCTCTTGTGCTAACTAAGGTTTATCATAAATATAAAGGCTGTATGCATCTTTTATCCAGGAACTAAATGGTCAGAGGATGGGTAGAGACCCTGGATTGAGATCAAATATTTTCTACTACACAAAACCAGATATCAGCACCTAGAATTACACTCTTCCCAATCTCAGATACCTACACACCAGCATAAAAACACAGCCATTAACAGCTAGGGAATGGAAATCTCTATTAAATCCCATCAACACTATCACAGAAGGCCCTGAATATTCCACCATGGCTGAAGAACAAGAAAGAAAAAGACCATAAAACTGCCTTTACAAACATAATAGAGATTCTTAAAGAGAAAAAAATAAAGAAATCTGTGAAAACACAAACTGTGGAAGGAAATAAAAAAAAAAGTTCAAGATCTGAAAGTGAAAACATAATCAATAAAGAAAACCTAAACTGAGAGATCTGGAAGTGTAAAACGTAGGAACTCAAATAGTCCCTCAGAGGAAGACCTTAACAACAGACTACAGCAGATAGAGAATCTCAGGCATTGAAGAGATGGTAGAAGGAATAGATGCATAGACTGAAGAAAATGTTAAATCTAAAAGAAAAAAGAGTACAGGGGGAAGAAAAAGAAAGAAAGGGAGAAAGAAAGAATGAAAAAAGCAAGCAAGCAAAAAAGAAAAAATCCTAGAAGGAAATATGCAAGAAATATAGGATTTTCTACACAAATAACAAATATAAGAAAAGTAGAGTATAGAGAGAGGAGGAGAAGAAACTCAGGTCAAAAGCAAAGAAAACATTCTCAACAGAATTATAGAAGAACGTGTCCTCAACCTAAACAGAATTATAGAAGAACGTGTCCTCAACCTAAACAGAATTATAGAAGAACGTGTCCTTAACCTAAACAGAATTATAGAAGAACGTGTCCTTAACCTAAACAGAATTATAGAAGAACGTGTCCTTAACCTAAACAGCAGACCTTTAACAAAGTAAAGGAAGCAGACAGAGTATGACATAGACCGACTAGAAGAGACAGTCCACTTGCCATGTATCGCCTAAGACACTAAACACAGAGAACAAAGAGAGTGTATTAAAAGCTGCAAGTAACATATAAAGGTAGACCTGTTAGAAGTGCACGTGAATTCTCCATAGAGACTCTAAAACCCACAAGAGCCTGGATAGATGTCCCGCAGACTAAGAGACCATGGATGCTACACCAGACTACTAAGCCAGGTGAGACTTTTCAGCCACTATAGATGGAAGAAATAAGATATTATATAACACAAAATTTAAGCAATATCTATCTACAAATTTAGCTCTATAGAAAGTGGTAGAAGGAAAACCCCAAACTAACAAGGTTAATTACCACCCTGGAATGTCGGTGAATAAATAATCCTAGACAAGCAAAGTCAAAATAGGGAAACATACATACGACAGAACAATAAATTCAAAATAACAGAAATCGACAGTCATTGTAAATAACTCTTAACATCAATGGTCTCAATTCCCCAATAAAAGAGACTAACAGATGGGATGTCTAAATGGGATATGTCTTTCAGCTTTACTTAAGAAATGTACCTTGGCTGGGCGTTGGTGCCGCACGCCTTTAATCCCAGCACTTGGGAGGCCAAGGCAGGCGAATTTCTGAGTTCGAGGCCAGCCTGGTCTACAGAGTGAGTTCCAGGACAGAGAGGGCTATACAGAGAAACCCTGTCTCGAAAAACCGAAAAAAAAAAAAAAAAAAAAAAAAAAAAAAAAAAAAAAAAAAAAAAAAAAAAAAAAAAGAAATGTACCTTAACATGAGGGATAGACATCACCTTAGGGTAAAGTGTTAGAGAAAAGATATTCTAAGCAAATAAACCTAGGAAGCAACCTGGCACATCCATTTTAATATCTGACAAAATAAACTTCAAACCAAAACAAATTAGAAGAGATAGGGAAGGATATGAATTACTCACAGAACAAAAAATCCACCAAGAGAATGTTCCAATTCTTAAAATCTATGCCCACTCACAACTCCAGCTTCAGTCACATATTGACACTCACACTGAAAGTGGGAGATTTCAATACCCCATTCTCACCGATAGAGAGGTCATCCAGACAAAAACTAAACAGAAAAATATCACTGGTCTTTACTACTTCCTGGGTTCTTTTTTCCCACTCTTCAAAGCTTTTAACTCTAGGATAGAGGGGAGAAAGGAAAGAAAGAGAGCCCTGAATCTAATTTCTTCTTGTTTCTTCTTTGAGCATGACAATTAACAAGCCACAACCAACCCATGTGAAAAACCAACTACCAATAACCAACCAACCCTGCCCCTGCCTCGCAGAGCCTTGGCATTTATATAGCCTCTGAAAAGTTCCCAGTTTTCCAAATATCACATAACTAAGAAGTTACCTGCAGTTGGCAAAATCAAGCCCCTGCATATAGTAAGAGGCAAATCATAGTCAGCTGCTGTGAAGCAGCTCCATATCCGTGGACACCTGGGATTAAAATGAAAACACTCTAATATTTCTTATAATATTTAAAGACATCCAAATTCCAAAATTCTCACTACAGAGAAATGTTATAGTTAACTGAGATTATAAACCAAACGTACCTAACAAATATTTACAGAACATTTCACTCAACAACAAAAAATATACCTCCTTCTCTGCATCTCATGAAACTTTGTCTAAAATTTATCACATACTCGGAAACAAAGAAAGTCTTGACACATACAGGAAAGTTGAAATAATTCCCTGAATCCCATCAGACTATTGTAGATTAAAGCAGGATACCAACAAAAATTTACAAACTCACAGAAATTGAACAACTTTTTACTGAATGAAAAAAATCAATCAAGACGGAAATTTAGAAAGAAGTCAATGACTTTCTAGGATCCATTGAAAATGAATACACACCATATCCAAGCTTATGGAACACAATGAAAGCAGTTCTAGGAGCCAAGTTTTTAGCAGTAAAAGCATACATAAATTTTTTTTGAAAGATTTTATACTAATAACTGTAGCCCGCGCAGTCGTCTCACCAGCAAGACGACACGCGGACACTAGGTTCCTTCTGCAGCAACGTTTTATTGTCTCCATCCATAGGGAAAAAAGCGTCGAGCCCAAAATCCACACTGCTTATATACACCACAGTGCGGTGTATCTGCTCACAGCGTGGCGTGTCTGCTCATGATTAGCTGTTCGCTCATTACCCTACGTAACACCCCGGGATGGGCCATGACATGGCATCTTTTTCACTCTACGCACATGCACAAACAGTTCTCTACGCACATGTGCAAACAGTTGTTTACTAGGAGTTGACTTCGGAAGTAGGCGCCATCTTGCCATGGCGAATGTCTCTCCAGCTTCACGGCTCCCTACATTTCCCCCTTTTGTTTTAGTTAAAAGGGAAGGCCAAATGTAGCAAGTCAGAGAGTGCTTTTGCTCTGCCA
>NW_022196891.1:8605165-8613008 GCF_008632895.1 Mastomys coucha
TCATTTAGATGATACCTCTCTTCCTTATAGCAAGCCGCTTCTCTCTCTAAGTCTTCCTCTTTTGACGGACTCAATTCCTTAGAGCTATCAGGCTCGAAGAGCTTCCGTCTCAAAGCTCCATCTCTTTCTCTACTTTTCTCTCCCAGGGTGTCCTTCCCCTTATCTCTCGCTTCGGCAGGTCTAGCGGAAGGGCCTGTACTCTTGGGTATATCCTCTCTTCTCTCCCCTTTCTCCTGGCTAGCCTCCACTCCCTCATCTTCTCTCTCCCTCTTATTCTGGCTAGCTTTTATTCTCTCCTCTGTTTCTGACATGCTATCTTGTAACTCCTCATGTGCCCCCCCCCCATGCCACAGAGGCGGCGCATTTCTCATCCTCCAGGCAAGAATGTATAACAAGTGCCATTAGCATGATTACCGTGGCTTTGGCTGCGCTTTCTAACCCTGCGAAAGGGTCGGAGGAATTAAAATCAAGCAGCATGCCTCTCAGAGCTCACTCTGTCCTGCAATTCTTAAACCTACCAGCTGTTGTAAGGCTCTCCCGGTGTCCCTGGTTTTTAGGCACCAGCTGTAGCCCGCGCAGTCTTCTCGCCAGCAAGAAGACACGCGGACACTAGGTTCCTTCTGCAGCAACGTTTTATTGTCCTCATCCACGTAACGCCCCGGGATGGGCCATGACATGGCGTCTTTTTCACTCTACGCACATGCGCAAACAGTTGTTTACTAGTAGTTGACAGGGGAAGTAGGCGCCATCCTGCCATGGCGAATGTCTCTCCAGCTTCACCGCTCCCTACAAATAACTTAACAGCATACCTGAAGACTTACAACAAAAGAAGAAGTCACACACAGGCAGAATAGATTACAAAAAATATTCAAATTTTGGGTTAAAATCAATAAAATACAAACAAACAAATGATGCAATACAATAATCAAGGAAACAAAAGGGTTTGTCAGTCTTATTGATTTTTCTCAAACTCCTCCATAAAAAAGGTCAGTCTACCCTGAAACACATAGGAAAACGAAAAATAAAAACTAAAAATAATAGAGGCAGAAGGCTCAGAAGATGCGTAAGCATTTCATTTTTAAGCTTCATTTGTTATTTTCACTTCACGATACTTCAGAGTCCAAAGAGCAAGTTTCTCTTTCTTGAAGGAACATGTTTAAAATCACATAAAATGGCTTTTATTTAAGCCAAGTGCCTCTCTTCTTTTACCACATATGGGATTATTAGATCCTCCCTAAAGTTGCCTTCAGAGCTTCTTTGAGGAAGCCTGAGGAACCCAAGACCTCTGAGAAAGAGCCTGCTTGCTTTTTCCTTATTTCCACTGCAGCGGTGTGTATGTAGGCAATTGTTTTTGCAACCTACTTTTAATAAGTATTCAACCTCTCCTCTAGCTCACCACCCAACAGAGGCAGTGGAAGATAAAAGTTACTAGGATATAGGGGAAGAGGACCCTTTCAGTGATATTTTTTTTGGGAGCCAGCTTGATCTTCTTTGGCAGCAGTTCAGTATAGTAGCAAACAGCAAACACTATTCAGCAGGGGATTTCACAGGTGAGAAAAGCAGGGGCATATTGGAAACATTGTGGCAGTGGCTGTGCAGTCTCAGGAACTGCTCAGCTGCAACAAAGTACCATGACTGTGATGCACAGCAGCTTAGCCAGCTTGCTGGAGACCTGGCTCTTCCACTGCCTGCCTTGCATGGATACAAAAAGATGAGCAACAATGCCCACACTGAGCCTGCAGGGCAAAAGTGCCTGTGGAGGACTGGCAGACACATACTCAGCCAACTTCATTCGAGCAAAGCGTCTAAAGTGTTTTCCCTTTTCAAGTATAGGACCTCCAGCCCCTTTTCTTTCATTCCATACCTTAATTTTGGATGGTTTCTATTTCCCTTCATAGTTTTTTTTAGTTAGTTTCTTTCTTTTCTCTCTGTTTGTTTGTTTCAACAAAGCTAACGGATCAGCAATTTGATATTTTTAACCTAATATTTTTTGTGGTTTATACCATGCATACTTTCACATTAATTTTTTTTCTTAAATGTGTTACACTTTAATGGGATACATTAGCTTAGCTCAATCTGTAATCTGGGGTTTTTCAAGGCAAGTGAATGTTGAGGGGACCTCTTCTCCATCTCCTGATTCTTGTGCCTCCTACTTCAAATGCTTATTAATTCTCAATTTTTTCTTTGTCAGTGGATGTGCATGTGTCTGTGAACATATATGCCACAATTTTCAGTTCTTAGTTTCTACCATGGGTCCCAGGTATTGGACTCAAGTATTCATTCTAGACCAGCAAGTTCTTTTACCTGATGAGTACCTTGCTGCTATTGCACAGGCACGCGTGTGTGTGTGTGTGTGTGTGTGTGTCTATGTGTGTGTGTGTATGTGTAATTTTCATATATGTATGTACTGGCCTATCTCTGTTTCCTAATAGCATTATCATTCCATTTCTCACTTCTATCATTTCTTTTTACTCCTCAGGACAGTTTTACTTTATTCATGTCATAAAGATATTCATATTTTTTATACACCTGTATAAAATGTAGGAACAAAAACACCGAGTGAAACAAAATTAAAATGAAAAAACAAAAACATGCAGCCTTTTGTTTAATATTCACTAACATACAATTTCTTTGATTTTTTTAATATAATTCATGTATAATAATTAATGGTCATTCAGCTTGAAAAATTTCCCTAATGCTTATAATAGGCTTTTCATTGATATCCTTGGGGTTTTCATAAATGTTATTATAATATCTGCAGATAAAAATGGGTTATCTGTGCCTTTTTTATTATTATACTTTTATATTAATAAGTACCAACAAAAGCCTCCAATAGAGTATTGTACGACAGAATATTGCTCTATGTCAACTTTTAATTCCTACTTGTGACAGAACTTAAAATATTCAAACTCTCCATTCTGACCACAGCAGTATGCTGGCTATAAGAGTGATCTCCACTTAGGAGGGCTTGGTGGTCACTTTCAATAAATACAGAAACAGAAGAATTGAGGATATGAAAACCAAGTATGGGGTGCCACCTTGTGGAAAGAAGAAGTTAGTGCATGTGAGCTGTGTCTTCTCCCACAGTTGCTTCAAGCCCAAGACTGGGAGGAGACCTGAATCACCCTCATCACAAGCACTCCTCTTCCAAAGAAACACAGCCTCGGTGTTAAAGGAAATGGACACTTTATTTTCGGTGAGAATTGTATGCATCCCTTAATCTGGCAAAAATCCAAAGGACTTCCAAACTCATGAAAATGCTAGGCAACTCAGGTCACTGAACACCATTAGACAATTCAGGCCAGTGTCTTCTGTCTAGTCCAATAGAACAAAGCCTCGAAATACCCAGCTGAAAGTTCTTAATGTATAAGTAATTTCAAATGTCATGAATAATCTAAGCTAATAGCATATTTTATAAAATGCCCTAGTAGGTAATCGTTTGTGGTTGTAGGACACGGAGAAGAAAGTGCCAATCATGGTGGTGGCCCACTGTTAGTTCAAGAGCTCAAGCAGGAGAGCAGAAGCCGGTAGTTATCAAGAAGTAGAACATGCTAATTTACATACATAGTTCTAGGCTAAGTACAAACAGAAACAAACCTTCGAATACCAAAATTGTCCAGTAACTAACACCCAAGATGAACATGTCATTGTAGATGTGTGTTGCTTCTGAGTGTACAGGGTAAGATCAAACTTTATCATGCCAAGAGAACATTCATGAGAAAATAAACTGGAGACACAGGCAGATTAGAAGAGAAGTAATGGTGCTGGAGGGATGGCTCCGTGTTTAAGAGTACTGGCTGCTGTTCCAAAATTCCCAGCAACCACATGTTGGCTCAGTCATCTATGGTGAGATCTGGCCCCCTCTTCTGGCCTGCAGGAGTGCATGCAGGTAGAATGCTGTATATGTAATAAATCTTAAAACAACTAAAATCAAAATAAACAGGTTTGGAAAACTACACGTATTTTTATTCGGAAAGTCAACTACACTTACTTCTATCCGGCATAGATATCCAGGGTCCTACAGTGTCCTTCTATTAAATATAGTCTATCACTTCAATATCTCTGATCAGTGTCACTTATGGAATAACTTCAACTAAGTTATATATTGTCATTCTAGCCTAGAAAGACTAACACATTTAAGGAATTTATAAAGACTTTTAGGCAGTATGTAATATTTGGAAAGAAGTGTTCTTTCTCTTCCTTTTTTTTTTTTAAGACGGGATCTCTCGGGAGTTGGAGAGACAGATCAGTGGTTAATTAAGAGTTCTGACTGCTGTTTCAGAGGTCCTGAAATTTCCAGCAACCACAAGGTGGCTCACAGCCATTTGTAATAGGATCTGATGCCATCTTCTGGTATGTCTGAAAACAGCTACAGTATACTCATAAATGAAAAATAAATCTTTAAAGAAAACATAAAAACAGGATCTCTCAGGTTAATCTGGCAGACATAAATGCCATGGACTTGCTGTGTGGACCAAGGTGACCTTGAGCCTGCAGGGATCCATGTACTCCCTTATCCTACGTACTGAAGTCAGTGCTCTACATCGTTATGCTCAGCTGTGCAGAGTCCTTTCTTTGATTGTGGTGAGCAACTTTGCTTATCATTTCCCATCAGTCAATTCTTTCTATGGAAATGGGAACATTCCGTAGTATCTGGTTGCAGGTAATTCTGACCGGCTGTGAGATTCTGACATTTTTGTGGCTCCAGTTGAATAAAGAGGAAGCCATGGTTTTCTATGTCTCTGAGTGTTTTGCCTGTTGTATGGCTGGGTGGATCCCAAGGTTGTCAGGTGTGGACAGGGTCCAGAAGACAGCTTTGCCTTTCCAGGTTGGTGTGCTGGGAACCAAATCAGGATCCTCTGGAAGAACATCAAGTGATTTGAACCGCTGTGATATCTCTCCAGCCTCTTCCTCTATACTTTGATCTTTCTGTAGTCTCTCTGACTCCACCTCCCGTAACAAACCTATCTATCTACCTATCTACCTACCTACCTATCTATCTACCTACCTACCTACCTATCTATCTATCTATCTACCTACCTACCTACCTACCTACCTACCTACCTACCTACCTAACTAACTAATAACAACAACAACAATGCCCTAAGGAACATCCCTATAACCCTGGCTTCCTCCAGAAATAATTATGGCTGTGCATCCATACCATTTCTTTGGACTTGTCTAAAGGACAGGAGGGAGGCAAGTGGAAGAAGTGGAGCTATGTCACTGGTAAGCATATGGCTACGATTCATTCTAATTTTTTTTTTTTAATTTTCTGTGATACTTGACAAATGCCCATCCTGCTGAGAACCACATTTACTCATTAAAAATGCATAAAGACCAAATTGCTAGAAGAGTTCACCAAACACCATCTCTAGATTTCATTCCCTGAATTGAGACGTTTTGTTTGTTTTCTCGTTTGTTTGTTTTGCTGAGGCATGGCATTTTTAAATAGCTGTCCTTGAATTGACATTGTAGACCAGGCAGGCCTTAAGTTCAGAGATCAGCCTGCCTCTGCCTTCTGAGTGCAGGCAGCAAAAAATCTGGTTTTGCAAGTGGCTAAACTAAGGACAAATGCTATCCTATTTTGGTCAATGTCATCGGTAGCTATAATGCTGGATGTCACCAGTTAGTCATTTGGAAGGGGTGTTCAGCAGCATCTGGTTCTATCTGGACCTTCAAGGTCTACACAAGGCAGGACTAACCTGAAGGAGTAAGCCGAGCTCTCAGGGAGCACACGGTGGCCATGGGAGACTTTCACCAAAGATACATTCCTGAACAATCTGTAAGGTAAGACAAACAGATTATTTTTTATTTTTATTTTTTTTTAGTTTTTTAAATTATTATTTATTTATTTATTTGCATATCTTGTACACTGCCTATGCATGGTATATTCAGAAACCAGAGAAATGTGGCATAACTGCAGAAACTAGAGTTATAGATGGCATTCAGCTGCTTGTTGGATTAAAACTAAGAGAGTGTCTCTGATTGACAAGTTCTGGAGTTGTGTTTTGGTTTCGATTTTGGTTATTCTCATCAAAAGAAATTGTTTTGGTATGGATTGGTACTGTGAATTTCTTGTGCTCTTGGCCCATGTCCACTGACCTATATCTAGCAGGCAAGGACAGGGCCAGACTCTCTAGTATCTGTATTTACATCTTCAGTGAAACAGCGTAGTAAATAGTCCTGGTCCCCGACTCTCCGTGTTTCTGTCTCCTGCTGTAGCTCTCTCCAGTCTCTCCATAGTCAGACTACTGAGACATGCATGGAAGGCTGTTGAAATTCTTTCAAACTTCCTTGGGTTGTCTGAGGGGAGACATCGTTTCACATTTCCATATGTCCTCTTAGGAGATTCCAGTGTTTTGAAAAATAGTGAACAATTTTACCCTTAGATGATGCTTGGAAAAAAGCAAAATTTCAGTATACACCAGCCCTCCTGTCCCCTGATGAGTTGCTTCAATTTTCTTCTCAATTTAGGATGTTGGCTGTAAGACTCTGTCTCCAGGTGTGGGAGTGGCAGTCACAGGCAGAGCAGACCTCCCGGCTTTCTTAGACACACTTTGCAGACCAGACTGGCCTCAAACCTGTAAGAGTCTGCCTCTGCTTTTCAAATGCTGGCATGAAAGTTGTACACTACTGCCGGGCGGTGGTGGCGCATGCCTTTAATCCCAGCACTTGGGTGGCAGAGGCAGGTGGATTTCTGAGTTCGAGGCCAGCCTACTCTACAGAGTGAGTTCCAGAACAGCACGGGCTACACAGAGAAACCCTGTCTCAAAAAATCAAAAAAATAAAAAACGAAAGTTGTACAGTTATGGCCCGCTAAGATTCTCATTGTTTTTCTGATTCTAGATTTTGCCAGGCAGTGGTGGTAGCAGAGGAATGTGGATCACTGTAAATTTGAGGCTAGCCTAGTTTAAAGACAGAATAACAGGAAAGATAAGGCTTAACAAAGAGGAACCTTATCTAGAAATGAAAAGACAGCAAAATATTTTGGCGTCTTTCTTTCTTTCTTTCTTTCTTTCTTTCTTTCTTTCTTTCTTTTTTTTTAATAAAGAGATATTATCTTTTTAGTCCTACTGTCTATAGAACTTTGATAAGAAAGGCCAGTTGGATTTTACTAAAAAGATTTTGACTGATTGCATTTCAGCTTTGATTGTGTGTCTTTCTTAAGACAAGAAAATAGAACTATGAATGTACTCTTAGGAATTATTTTACTATAAAGTGTTTGTGGAGTGTTGTTTATATTACACGGTTGGTTACATACTCTGAGATGGTGTTAAAAAAATCATTTCTTGTTGTCTCTGATGTCCCTGTATATACTGGCTTAGTCTGGAACTGCAAATATCAGAAACCAGGTCTGTCTAGAAGGTTTCTTAGAGTTCCAGGACAATGAATGATATTTATGTTGATATTTGTTTTTACCTATTTTGACTGGCTAACGAACTAAGTATGCCTTGCATATAAAGGAGATCCAGGACGGCTGAATGTACTTATCTTTTATAATGCATTTTAATTAAAAAGTAACAAAAATATTAAAATGTTTGATTTGTCTGGCACTTAAAAGAAATAGAGAAAAAGCAGGAGAAAAACATGTGGCTGTGCTTCTGGTGGCATTTCGGTACGTCCTCACCATTCTCCACTGGTTTGATTAAGTTCTGGTCCCCTAGAGGCTGTGAAAGAAAAAGAGAAACAGAATCAACCTGGAACAGTAGGTGGCATGGCCAGCGCCATCTGTCTTGGTGAGGTCAGTCAGTGTGTGTGTGTGTGTGTGTGTCTGTGAGTGTGTGTGTGTGTCTGTGAGTGTGTGTGAGTGTGTGTGTGTGTGTGAGTGTGTGTGTGAGTG
>NW_022196891.1:8613155-8619133 GCF_008632895.1 Mastomys coucha
TGTGTGTGTGTGCGTGTGAGTGTGTGTGTGTGAGTGTGTGTGTGTGAGTGTGTGTGAGTGTGTGTGTGAGTGTGTGTGTCTGTGAGTGTGTGTGTGTGTGTGTCTGTGAGTGTGTGTGTGAGTGTGTGTGAGTGTGTGTGTGTGAGTGTGTGTGTGTGTGTGTCTGTGAGTGTGTGTGTGTGTGTGTGTGTGTCTGTGAGTATGTGTGAGTGCATGTTAGTCTACAGTATACAGATCAAAGAAAGCATATTTCCCAGAGATACTTAGAAATAAACAAGCAACCCTAACTACCACCACCAACAAAAACAAGCTTTGGAAACTGTTTCATGTCCCCTTTCCCCACATGTGAGGGTGTAGCTACTTGTAAATTAGTATATTATTACTATAGAGATTATTATGGTTGCTATTACTTATCTCATTACAGATGGTTATGAGCTACTATGTGGTTGCTGAGAATTGAACTCAGAACCTGTGGAAGAACAGCCAGTGCTCTTAATCTCTGAGGGCTCTCTCCAGCTCTCTAATTCTAGACCTGTGTGCTGAAGACATTTATTTTTGTCTTGTCTCTCTCTGTCTGTCTCTCCCTGTTTCTGTCTGTCTCTCTCTGTCTCTGTCTGACTCTCCCTGTCTCTGTCTCTCTCTTTCTGTCACTCTCTGTCTTTCTCTCTCTTTGCATCTCACTCTTGCCTTCTCTCTCTCTCTCCAACCTTGAAGTTCAGAAAGATGGATTGTATCTCTTTTTCCTAAAATTCATGTCCTTCTACCCCCAGTGTGTGTGTGTGTGTGTGTGTGTGTGTGTGTGTGTGTGTATTTAATACCTTGTACCTAAATTTAGTAATTAGGTCATAATGGGCAATAAGTTTTGTATATCTATTCAATTATATTAATATCATCCACAAAATAAAATAGGAAACATGTTTTCAATTGCAACTTGGAATGTATTTATAATAAAATATTTCTAGTTTAAAAAATGTTACCCATTGAGTCATTTTAGTGGCAAAGAAATAATCCTCGTTCATCCTCCTGACTTCAGGAGCTATAACCACTTATGGGAACCTTCAGTTCTTCTTCCGGGTAATGCCATGCCTTATTGAAAAATAAGTAATTTTGAAATTTAGTGTTCAATCTTGCCTTATAATTCACAAAAGATATGATTATGGTTGAAGCAGGAATGTTTGTTTATGCTTCATGTCACATAAATTGAGAGATGCGATAATCTAAAGGGGTAATATGGGGGTCATTTACTGACAGGACATTTAGACGATTTGATAGCCTAAAGGTTAATATTGAAAGGCAGGCATGCCGAAACCCTCAGCCACTGAGAACTCTCAGCATGAGCTCTGCAAAGAAGCCAGCATGCAAGGTCAATGTTGTTCTGAGCTGGCTGGGTTTGTAACAGAGTGTAATGGCACCAGTCATGCTAGCTTTTCACAGGGTTCAAGATACTCTCTGAACAGACCCTCAGACTCACTCATCACTGCATCTGGATGACATTTCAAACATTAATTTATTCTCTTAGAAAAAGCTTTCTCTTTCTTCTGAACATATATAGTATTTCCTTATTAGCTATGAATCTGGTGTTTAATCTGGAAATAGACAGTCTGTGCTTTCTCTATTCATCAATCAAGAAATGATGGTGGGAAAACATCAGTTGTTAAATTATGCCAGAGAAAAATCATGCTATTAAGTGTTTTAACAAAAGCAAAAATTATCTTCTGATTTAGAGGAGGTTGGAGAAGAGTTTTTATGCTTGATTTCTGGAAGAAGCCACATCCTATACTGGTAAGATTTGGAAGTCCAATCTATCTATAGAACATTAATGATAAGAAAATCATACATCCCAACATGTAACGATACTTCCCTTATACATATACATACATATGCACATGTATACATAACTTATACAATGTGGCTTCACCATATTTTCCCCTTCTCTAACTCCTCTAAGATCTTCCACACCTCCCTACCTATTTAACTATATGTTTTGTCTGTTTCTCAGAAAAGAAAAACACGAAACTACAAAAACAAAGATCAAAGCAAGCAAGCTTAAAAGAGCAGTAAATTAAAATGGATACAAACCATCTACCAAGACACAGAGTCTGTTTTGTGTTGGCTAACTACTCCCCTCCATCCAAGCTGCCAGGAGTGCAATTGGAATTCCCAGGGACACTCCAGTGGAAAACACAGCTTTTCCTTTCACTGGAATGCATCAATTAAAAGTGACTTCTTGGCTAGTGGTAGGTTTTTGTGTCCACATTCACGTATCATTGCTGGGTATGGTTTGATTTGAAATTATGGAGCCCAGGGTTCCCTTTTCATATCTGTACATCACTCTTGAATATCTAATTTTCCTTCCAGTAGGCAAAATGTGCCACTTTTGGTGAACTGAACTGAATGTTCTCAAGTACAAACTTATTCTAGCCTATTCACCTTCTTCCTCCATTACTAGCCTCATAATTCTTGTCCCTTCTCTGAAACTAAAAAAGAGAGAAAAAAGGAAGAAAGAAAGAAAAAGGAAGGAAGGAAAAAAGAAAGGAAGGAAGAAAGAAAGAGAAGTTCATGATGCAAAACTTGAGCTGTTACATTGGTTCCCTTCTCAGCCTCTTAGAAAAGGGCATTTCAGTCAGGTTGTCGCAATATACTATGCAGAATGATCTATTCACCAGACCCTGTTTGCTTGTTTGTTTTCTGCCAAATGATAATTAGGCTCTTATAGAACAGTTTCAGAGAAGCAAAGATTTGTCTTCACAAATCTAGGATGTATGTGTTTTGATTGCTATTCAATGTTCGTTATTAGTGAATGCAACTCATAGGAATCTACAATTTGTAAGTACTGATGGAGCAAATCATGTTTTCAGATGATATATTAGTCAAGGTTCTCTACAGTCACAAAACTTATACATATATGTATATATATTACACATACACACACACACACACACACACACAATGAGTTTATTGGAATGACTTACAAGCTGCAATCCAACTAACGCAACATTAGATGAAACTAAGATGGTGTAGATGAATGAAGTAGGGACCCTGGGAATTAGAATAGTTTCCAATAAAACTTCATTTCAGTGCCTGCTAGAAAAGCAGATGACACAAAACAAAGCTTGCCAATTTACAGGATGGTAGATGGGGGCTTCATATTCAAGATACACAGCTAAGGCTTTAGAATCTATGTTTGACAATCTATGGCTACATGTTTAATTTTTACTTTAGCTCCATATCGAGGGTGAAGTTTGTCATCAAAAGAATACCACACAAATAAATCTGATAGGAAGTTTTGTTCATTACTTCAGTACGAAGTAGGGGTGACTTATAGTGGTCCGCAGATGTTTCCAAATACATGTAAGTCACTAATATTTCAAAAACTATTTGTCTGTCAAGAGTTTGCCACTGTCTTATTCCATGTTTTTTTGTACATCAATTAAAAATAGCAACTTCTTAAAAGATTGCACATGATGCTAGCTTCTACAGAACACCTGAAAGACGCAGCCTCGTGAGACTGAGCAACATCTCAATTCTTGGACTTTGCGTTCATATTGGCCAATGTTGGGTAGGTAGTGTGTAGTGGTGATTTGTCTGTATGTGTATCTGTACCACATGTACATTGTTCATTCTGGCCACCAGCTGGTATCAGTTCTGTGCATTCTGGAAATCAAAACCAGGACCTCTGGAAGAGCTGTAAGTACTAAGTGCTGAGCCATGTCTCTAAACCATAAAGAGAGTATTTTCTTGGCCAAGTGTTATCCTGGATATTCTATGGTTTTATTTGATTCAAGAGTTCTAAAACAGCTGCACCAGGCTGTCCCTGTTACCTCACTAACTATTTGAGTGACAAGTAGATGTCTAAGGATTCTAATTTTACCTTCTGTGACCTATTTTTTCAACTTCTGTGAAGTTCCCATCAGGGATTCCACAGAAACAAAGGTTGTCAAACCTTCTTAAATGAGTAAATAAAAACAACAATAACAGCAACAACTCCCCAAAACAACAACACTAAAAATAATCCAAAGAAACAACATTCATTTTACACAGACACACAGACACACAGACACACAGACACACACACACATACACACACACATACATACTACACACACACAGAATTCTACTCAAATTGCCTCTGCCTATGAAAGTGTATTTTAATACACAAAGTAGGTATTTAAGCCAACTATCAATTTATACCTCACAAAATAATTATGTCTGTATAAACATAAATTGAAATAAGATTACCACACAATTTAATTGTTTATAAAACCCAGTGTATTCTTACATGATCAGAATTGTACCAATTAAAGAGTTGCTTAGATTTTTTTTTGGTTTGTTTTTTCTTTCTTTCTTTTTCTTTTACTTGTGGTGACAAAATATTTTTCAGTGTTAAATTATCATACATATAACTCAGAATACATCTTCTATAACAGAATGGCTGAACATGTGCAGGGAAAGAAAGAAAATCATGGATAAGTTATATAGTCTATTATTAAATCAATTCAGGGCAAGTGCCACTAGGGTATTGTTTAATAGAGAATGATATAAAATGACACACACAGTTTGCCAGTACTGAAAGTTTGTAAATTTCTTTTTTCTTTAGGTCTTTTATTTTTTGTTCTTGTGAATTTGTTTCTCTCTGTTTGTCTTGTCTGTCTGTCTGTCTGTCTATCTCTCTCTGTCTGTCTCTGTCTCACACTCACATTCAGAAACACACATCTACATCTATCTATCTGTCTGTCTATCAAGAAAGAGAGAGAGAGAGAGGCAGAGAGACAGAGAGACAGACAGAGACAGAGACAGAGACAGAGAGACAGAGACAGAGACAGAGGGAGACAGAGACAGAGGGAGACAGAGACAGAGGGAGACAGAGACAGAGAGACAGAGAGACAGAGAGACAGAGAGCAGGTGTATACCTGCCCACAGATGTTAGTGGAGGTCATGAAAACCCTGCAGCTAGAGTACAAGTGATTGTGAGCCAACCAACATGGGTTTTTGAAAACAAACTGCAGTCCTCCTCAAGAGCAGTAAGTGCTCTTAACCACCAAGCATTTTTCTGTTTGTTTTCTTTGGTTTTATTGTGAATCAAGGTTCCACTGGGCAATCCTGGGGAGTCTTTAAATCACTGTGTAGACCAAGCTTACCTCAGAGTCACAAAGATCTGCCTGTCTCTGCTTTCCAAATTATGGAATTAAGGGTTTGTGTCATCATCACACCTAGCTCCCAAAAGTATTTTTTAATGTAGATGAAAAATTCACTAGTCTACTAAGTCCATTTCACCTTTCAGATAAGCTCATAAGACAACTGTTTTGAACTTCCCTACTAATAAACTATTTACTATTCCCTGAGTTTTTTCCAAAAACAAAATAACAAATAGCATTCAAATTTGAGAATTTAGAAATTCATTATTTGTGACATTTGTTGTCCTTCTCTCCCTTCCTCCTTTCTTCTTTGTATTTCCTGTGAGTTTGTTTGTCTGGGAGCTCATGCACACACACACACATACACACACACACAGACACACACACACACCTGTGTAGGCTAGAGATCAACCTCCTCAAGGGTCATCTACTTTGATTTTTTAGCCAGGTTTACTCACTGGCTGGACTCTACAAGTCTAAGCCCTACCACCAGTTGACTATAGCTAGGACTATAATGGACCATTTCCAAAGAAGGTTCTTGTGTGTTTCAGTTCTGAGACTAGAACACAGATCCTCTTATACACATAACAAGCAATTTGCCAATTGCCAGCCTTTACAACATTTGTGTAGTGAAAGGACACAATGCGAATACTAAACAGCACCTATTATAGTGTTGAACACTTGTCTAACTTAAAAGTTTAATAAACGTTGCTGAAAAGTTATGTAATTATGGTGTAAAATAGAGGCATTGAACAACTTGAAAATATTACTTAATAAAGATTACATTTTCCTCATGGTGAGAAATGGAAGTGATTTCTTTTTTTTTTTTTTTTTTTTTTTTTT
>NW_022196891.1:8619212-8628393 GCF_008632895.1 Mastomys coucha
AAATCCGCCTGCCTCTGCCTCCCAAGTGCTGGGATTAAAGGCGTGCGCCACCACCGCCCGGCTGGAAGTGATTTCTTTAATGAGATTTTTATATGGTCATATAATTGAATTTCCTATTCTTTCAATTTTCTGTAACAACCAGACATTTTGTTTGTTTGTTTGTTTTATAAGCATAATGTTCTTTATTGGTATAAAAAATGCAAATCCAAATGGAAGTAAGCAGCCAGTGTAGAAAGAGAAATGCAAACTGTGAATACTATTCAATGTAAAGCACTCACAATGTTCCCTGAAGAGCAAGTACACAGAATTTTAAACTTGAAGTGCATATCCATTCTTTACAAGGAGTACTTACTGTTTGCCATACTTCAATAACTCTAAAGGTTCTTGAATAAATAGAAATAAATAAAAGGGTGTATCACAGTAGTTAGGTTAAATATAAAAGGAAAATGCATTTGTTTTAAAACACTTGGACACAGGCTGCTCTCAGGCCTCAAGTATCCAGTGCAATAAAACAAAACAAAGAAGCAAGGAATTTGCAAATTTTCTGAGAAGACCAGAGAGGCCTAATAACCCTGTCTGTAGTCATGATAAAACCCTGGCAGTATGAGATCCTGACAAAGAAAAAGATAAGATTACCAAAGCTTCTGACATGAATATACAGTTATGGCTTAAGCAGAAAAAAAAAAATCAGTATTAATACTGTCAATACTACTGAAATAAATCTTCTGAATTTCCTCTGTCAAATACTAATTTATCCTGCCTACAAGAAGTGGAGGCACAAAGGTGAAACAGAGACTGTGGGAAGGGCCAACTAATGACTGATCCAACTTGAGACCAATTCCATGGGCAAGAACCAATCCCTGACTCTTGTCCATGAGAGATGCCCCCACCCCAGACCACTAGACCTCTAAACTCCCTAGGGCCTGCAGTTTCTTGAGGGTTAAGTGCAACTTCATTGACTGAACCTAGACCTGGCAGTCTTCTGCTGTACATGTGTTGGGTGCCTCATGTCAACTGGTATATGCTGTCTGGTTGGTGGTCCAGTGTCTGAGAGATTCCAGGGGTCCAGGTTAATTGAGATCGCTGGTCCTCCTACAGGACTGCCTTCTTCTTCACCTTTTTCCAGCTTTTCCCAAATTCAACCACAGAGTCAGCAGCTTCTGTCCATTGGTTGGGTGCAAATATGTGCATCTGACTCTTTCAGCTGCTTGTGGAGTCTTCCAGAGAGCAGTCATGATAGGCCCTTTTTTGTGAGCACTCCACAGCCTTAGTAATAGTGTCCAGCCTTGGGAACTTCTATCGAGCTGAGTTCCACTTGGGGCCAGTAGCTGGAATTTCTTTTCCTCATACTCCTCTTCATTTTGATCTCTACAGTACTTTTAAACAGGAACACTTACGGGTCAGATATGGGTCAGAGTTTTGACTATGGGATGGCAACCCCCTCCCTCACTTGATGCCTTGTCTTTCTGCTGGAGGTGGGCTCTATAAGTTCCTTCTCCCTACTGTCTGGCATTTCATCTAAGGTCCCTCCCCTTGAGTCTTGAGACACTCTCACCTCTTAGGTCTCTGATGCATTCTGGAGGGTCCCTGCAATCTCCTACCATCTGAGGTTGCCTGTTTCCATTCTTTCTGCTGGCCCTCAGGGCTTCAGTCCTTTTCCCTCACCCAATACCAGATCAGGTTCCCCTCTTTCTGTTCCCCCAGTCCACTTTCCCTCTGGCCCTTTCTCCTTCCCTCCCTTCTTGTGATTGTTTTCTTCTCCCTCTCAAGTGGGAGTAAGGCATCCCCACTTGGGCCCTTCAACTTGACCTTTTGGAATTCTGTGGGCTTGTATCCTGTGTATTCCTCTACTTTTTTGGCTAATATCTACTTTTTACTGAGTACATAGCATGCATGTCCTTTGGGTCTGAGTTACCTCAGTCAGGATGATATTTTCTAGCTCCATCCCTTTGCCTGCAGAATTCAGATTGTCCTCGTTCTTAATAGCTTTGTAGTATTCCATTGTGTAAATGAACAACATTTTCTGTATCCATTCTTCTGTCTTCTGTCGTGGGACATCTGGGTTGTTTCCAGCTTCTGGCTATCACAAACAAGGCCACTATGAACATAGTGGAACATGTGCCCCAGTGACATGGTGGGGCATCTTTTGGGTTATTCCCAAGAGCGGTATTGCTGGGTCTTCACATAGATCTATTTCCAATTTTCTGAGGAACCGCTAGATTGATTTCCAGAGTGGTTGTACCAGTTTGCAATCCCACCAGCAATGAGTGGGATTGCAAACTGGTACAACCAGCAAGAGTGTTCCTCTTTCTCCACATCCTCACCAATATGTATTTTCCCCTGAGGTTTTGATCTTAGCCATTCTAATTGATGGAAAGTGGAATTCAGGGTCATTTTGATTTGCATTTTTCTGATCACTAAGGACTTTGTACATTTCTTTAGGTCCTTCTCAGCCATTCAATATTTTTCTGATGTGAATTCTTGGTTTAGTTTTATACCCCATTTTTTGGATTGGGTTTGTTTTTTTGTTTGTTTGTTTGTTTTGGTGTTTTTGTTTTTGTTTTGTGCTTAGCTTCTTGAGTTCTTTGTATATTTTGGATATTAGTCCTCTATTGGATGTGGGATTAGTGAAGTTTTTTACCAATCTGTAGGATGCTGATTTTTTTGTTGACCACGTCCTTTGCTTTACAGAAGTTTTCCAGTTTCATGAAATCTCATTTATAAATTCTTTTTTTCTTTTTAGAACTAGAAAGCAATGAGCTTTATGACTTAATTCATAATCCATGTATGTCTACCATCTTCACACACTCCTTCATTCAGTAATAATCAGTCTTACATATTCTCTTCTCTATATATTATATTGTAACAAAATATACATTAGTTTATATAGTGCATATGGGGAAGAATATATGGCTATTTTTCCTTTTTTTCTCTGTTTTTATTAGATATTTTCTTTATTCACATTTCAAATGGTCTCCCCATTCCTGGTTTCCCTTCCGAAATATCCCCTATTCCCTTTCCCATCCCCCTGCTCACCAACTCATCCTCTCCTGCTTTCTGGACTGGCATTCCCCTATACTGGGACACAGAGCCTTCAGAGGACCAAGGGCCTCTCCTCCCATTGATGGCTGACTAGGCCATTTTCTGCTACATATGCAGCTGGGCCCATGAGTCCCACCATGTGTACTCTTTGGTTGGTGGTTTAGTCCCTGGGAGCTCTGAGGGTACTAGTTAATTCATTTTGTTTTTCCTCCTATTGGGCTGCAATCCCTTTCAGCTCCTTGGGTCCTTTCTCTACCTCCTTAATTGGGGACCCTATGTTCAGTCCAATGTATGGCTGTGAGTGTCCACTTTTGTATTTGTCAGGTACTGGCAGAGCCTCTCAGGAGACAGTTATATCCAACTGCTGCCAGCAAGCACTTGCTGGCATCCACAATAATGTCTGGGTTTGGTGATTGTATATGGGATGGATCCCCCGGTGAAGCAGTCTCTGGATTGCCATTCCATATGTCTCTGCCCCACACTTTGTCTCTGTAACTCTTACCATGGGTATTTTGTTCCCCCTTCTAAGAAGGATTGAAGTATCCATACTTGTATACTTATGTGACCTCAAAAATTCCACCAGAGAACTCTTAAACCTGATGAACAACTTCAGCAAAGTATCTGGATATAAAATTAACTCAAACAAATCAGTGGCCTTCCTCTACACAAAGGATAATCAAGATGAGAAAGAAATTAGGGAAACAATACCCTTCTTAATAGTAACAATATAAGATACCTCCATGTGACCATTTATCAATTCTTAATCTTAGATCATAAGCCATTGGAGTTCTGTTTAGGAAATTTCCCCTGTGCCAATGAGCTCTTCCCCACTTTCTTTTCTATTAGATTCAGTATATCTGGTTTTATGTTGAGGTTCTTGATCCACTTGGACTTGAGCTTTGTACAAGGTCACAAATATGGGTCTATTTTCATTGTTCTACATAGAGACAGCCAATTAGATCAGCACCATTATTAAAGATGTTTTCTTTTTTTCCATTGTATATTTTTGGCTTCTTGGTCAAAGATCAAGTGCCCATAAATGTGTGGTTTTATTTCTGATTCTTCAATTCTATTTCATTGATCAATGTGCCTGTCTCTGTACCAATGGCAGGCAATTTTTTTGTCACTATTGCTCTATAGTAAAGCTTGAGGTCAGGGATAATGATTTCCCCAGCCATTCTTTTATTGTTAAGAATTGTTTTTGCTATTCTGGTTTTTTGCCTTTCCAGATGAATTTGAGAATTGCTCTTTCCACATATTTGAAGAATTGTGTTGGGATTTTCAAGGGAATTGCATTGAATCTGTAGATTGTATTTGGTAGGTTGGTCATTTTTACTATATTAATTCTGCTAATCCACGAGCATGGGAGATATTTCTATTTTCGGAGATCTTTTATTTCTTTCTTGATAGACTTGTAAATATTGTCATATAGGTCTTTTGCTTGTTTGGTTAGAATTACCCCAAGATATTTTATATTATTTGTTGATATTGTAAAGAGAGTTGTTTCCCTAATTTCTTTCTCAGCTTGTTTATCATTTGTATAAAGGAAGGCTACTAGTTTATTTGAGTTAATTTTATATCTGGCCACTTTGCTGAATTTGTTTATCAGCTGGAGAAGTTCTCTGGTAGAGTTTTTGTGGTCGCTTATGTATGCTATCATATTATGACACCTTTATTTCTTCTTTGCCAATTTGTATCCCTTTGATCTCTTCTTGTTGTCTTATTCTTCTAGTTAGTACTTCAAGTACTATAATGAGCATATATGGGGAGACTGGGTATTTGTGTCTTCTCCCCGATTTTAGAGGGATTGCTTCAAGTATGTCTCTAATTTTATATGAGCTGTTGGTTTGCTGTAAATTGCTTTTATTATGTTTAGGTATAGGCCTTGAAATTCTGATATCTCAAATACTTTTAACATGAAGGGGTGCTGTAATTCAGGCTATTAATGAGAAATATATTCTGATATCATAGAAAGTAGATATCTGCAAAGCTCTAGTGTTAATTAAAGGTCATCAAAAAAATGCAGTTGAAACTCCTATTTGAAATTAAATAATTACGACAACAGCTATGTGCATCTCTAACACTAGTGCTGGGAAGGACTGAGGTAGGAAGATCACTAGGTCTTGTTTGCTTTTAGTTTATTTTAAACTAACAACCTCCAGGTTCTGCAAGGAAGCTTATGTCAAAGGAGTGTGTTAGAGTGCCATCTGTTAGACAGTATGCAAAAGGAGAAGCACCCAGAACCCCTCAGTTCGGTCTTAGTACTCGAAAATATTATTAGACTAGAAATGGATTTTTCAAGTAGGAGATTCAGAGACTGGATCTTGCTTAAGGTCTGAAGCTGTGTTTGGGAAACTGAAGCCAATTTCTTTAACTGATATGATCCTTAAGAAGTCATAGACATTAGTGCAAATTTTCAGCCAACATGCTGAATTTGATTTTTAAAAAGATGGCTCAATTGATTTTGACAAAACAAAACAAAAAAACAAAACCAACTAACCAACCAACAAACATACAAAAAATAAACCATAGGTTTATGTATAAGTATGACTTGAGGAAGTAGAGGGAAAAGCTCAGACTCCTAGTTTTTAAGATGGCACTGAATGTTCACTTTGTGTATAGTTTGGACTCATAGTCTGCTTTTCTTATATTTTATGTCAGTTTTATTTTTTAACATTGTGTTTATTGTGTGAGCATGTGTTTGTGTGTGTGCACATGAACACGTGCACTCATGTGTGAATGCACATCTCTGTGGGTGTGTCCTGTGTGCATGTGTGCATGTTCCCCTTGGCACTCATGTATAAGTCAGAATATATTTTGTGAAGTCAAAAATTCTCTTCCACCATGGGAGACTTTGGAATCAATGAAATTTCTAAGCTTGATGGTACATACCTTGTAGGCATGGTATACTATTCTGAATGGCATATGCAGTGAACATTTCTACCTCCTTCTTCCTCATCAGAAGCTAGATACAGTCTTAATCATTGAGTTCTTATGTAGACAAAACTAAGATACAGAATTAGCAATAATAATAATAAAATTGTAACATTAGTGAATTCCATGTGACTAATTATTCAATTTTTCTTCTGTTGCTGCCCATTATTATGTTAAATACTGGATACCAAGGTCTTATTGCCTACAGGGAAAAATAGACCCTCACAGCAAATGATTATATATATATATATATATATATATATATATATGCATATATATGTATATATATCCTTGCTCCTTATTTTAAATTTGTTGTTTGAATAATGATACCTACAGCCTGTCACTAGGCAGGACAGGGGTAGGCATGGCTCAGTTCCTGAGCAGAGGAGAGAAGAAAAGAGAGGGGAAGATGCCATGAGGTAGATAGATCATGAGAACATGGCCACTGGGGTTGAACAGGTGAAGTAAGAAAGACCATGGAAGAACATGGCAAATTATATCTCGGGGTTATTGATAGGGAAATGGAGAAAATAAAGAGATGATTGATATCTGCCTAGATCTAATGGTACTAACGCCTTTATGCCTATTATTTCAGAACTAAATGATCTAAGGCATGGTAGAGATACCCACTAGTATTTATGACAAGGAATAAGCAAACTTCTTCTTAAGCTAACTACACAGCATCCACTTCAACGGCAACCCTTGTGTCTTCTGTGATCCGAGTTGTTAGATACAGTGGGAATTTCCAAGTGATACTTAAGTCAAGTACAATAGTTTTGAGACAGGAAAGGATTTATTATCTTGCTGTGTTGTGCATTCATACTGAACTGTAACCTAGCCTACTTTGACTAGTTATATAACTTTTCTTTTGCAAAATCCAGAATTTCAGTTTTAAGAATTATTTTCAGAAATGTAATTTTCTGGTTTAAAAGGCAGGCAATAATTTGCAAAAACAAGGTATTCTTATGTACAGAAATGAATGTAGTATAATTTTTCTAGCCTACTGAGATAACTAGTATGTATTGAGAGTAGAATCGCTCATTTGAATAAAAGCATTTCATACTTGAAAGAACCAAGCTAAGGAACTCGTGCTGCTTTTCATAGTCCTTTAACACAATGATTCCTTTATCAATATTTTTTATTTCTGAAGCACTTGAAAACTGAAAACTGTTCATTTCAAATTTCAATGAAATGTTCACATACATAAAACACACACACACAACACACACCACACACACACACTCACACACTCATGCACACATACCAATGTACAACTGAAAACCTATTTCAGTACAGTTATCAAAAGTACTTATAAGGTTCTTGATAGATGGCTCAGCAGTTAAGATAACTTGGTGCTACTGCAGAGAACTGGGATTTGGTTCCCAGAATCCATATCTGGCTGCTTGTTGCAGATTCAAAGATCTTTTGCTCCCTATGGTATCAGGAAATGTGTGATACATGTAAACTCATGTAAGCACACACACACACACATGTACATGCAAAGTTATTAAAACAAAATAAACAAAACTACCACCACAACAACATGCTAAATACTGGCCCAAAATACAGAAAAAAAGGCCACTCTTTTTTTAAAAGTATTTGTAAGGCAGGAGAGACAGTACACTGGATAAAGGTATTTTCTCTTAAGCCCCAGGAACTAAAGAACCCTAGAGTTGATCCCTATGATCCCTAATTAGATGTTTTCTTTCTTTACAATATCTCCTTTGCCAGTTTCCCCTCCCCCCCCAAAAAAAGAAAAGAAAACAAAGAAAACAAAAACTAAAACAAACCCCTGTTCCCTCCCCCCTCTTCCTCCTCACCACCCCACCCTCTCCTGCTTACTGGCCCTGACATTCCGCTACACTGGGGCACAGAACCTTCACAGGGCCAAGGGCCTCTCATCCCATTAATGACCAACTTGGCCATCCTCTGCCATATATATGCTGCTGGAGCCATTAGACCCACCATTTGTACTTTTGGTTGGTAGTTTAGTCCCTGGGAGCTCTGAGAGTACTAGTTAGTTCATGTTGTTGTTCCTCCTAAGGGGCTGCAAACCCCTCAGCGACTTGGGTCCTTTCTCTAGCTCATTCATTAGGGACTCTGTACTCAGTCCAATGGATGGCTGTGAGCCTCTACTTCTGTATTAGTCAGATACTGTCAGAGCTTCTTAGGAGACAACTATATCAGGCTCCTGTCAGCCAGCACTTGTTGATATCCACAATAGTGTCTGGATTTGATGATTGAATATGGGAAGGATTTCCAGGTGGAGCATTCTCTGAATAGTCCCTCCTTTAGTCTCTGCTCCATAGAGTCTCTACAACTCCTCCCATGGATATTTTGTTCCCCATTTTAAGAAGGAATGAAATATCCACACTTTGTTCTTCCTTCTTCTTGAGTTTCTTATGGTTTGTGGTTTGTACTTTGGGTATTCCAATCTTCTGTGGTAATATCCACTTATCAGAGAGTGCATACAATGTGTTTTCTTTTGTGATTGGGTTACCTCACTCAGGATGATATTCTTCAGATCTATCCATTTCCCCAAGAATTTCATAAATTCATTGTTTTTAATAGCTAAGTAGTACTCCATTGTGTAGATGTACCACAATTTCTGTATCCACTCCTCTGTTGAGGGACATCTGGGTTGTTTCCAGGTTCTGGCTATTATAAATAAGGCTGCTATGAACATGGTGGAGCATGTGTGCTTATTACATGTTGGAGCATCTTTTGGGTATATGCCCTGGAGTGGTATAGCTGGGTCCTCTGGTAGAACAATGTCCGATTTCCGGAGGAACCGCCAAACTGATTTCCAGACTGGTTGTACCAGTTTGTAATCCCACCAGCAATGAAGTAATGTTCCTCTTTCTCCACAATCTCTCCAGCATCTGCTGTCCCCTGAGTCTTTTATCCTAGCCAATCTGACTGGTATGAAGTGGAAACTAAGAGTTGTTTTGATTTGCATTTCCCTGATGACTAAGGATGTCGAACATTTCTTTAGGTGCTTCTCAGCCATTCAGTGTTCATCAATTGAGAATTCTTTGTTTAGCTCTGTACCCCAATTTTTAATAGGGTTATTTGGTTCTCTGGATTATAACTTCTTGAGTTCTTTGTATACCTTGGATATTAACCCTCTATCAGATATAGGGTTGGTAAATGTCTTTACCCAATTTGTTGGTTGCCATTTTGTCCTATTGACAGTGTCTTTTGC
>NW_022196891.1:8629696-8630986 GCF_008632895.1 Mastomys coucha
GATTTTGTCAAATGCTTTCTCAGCATCTAATGAGATGATCATATGGTTTTTTCCTTGAGTTTGTTTATTTACTGAATTACGTTGATGGATTTCTGTATATTAAACCACCCCTGCATCCCTGGAATGAAGCCTACTTGATCATGGTGGATGATCGTTTTGATGTGTTCTTTGATTTGGTTTACAAGAATTTTATTGAGTATTTTTGCATCGATATTCATAAGGGAGATTGGTCTGAAGTTTTGTTTCTTCCTTAGGTCTTTGTGTGGTTTAGGTATAAGAGTAACTGGCTTCATAGAACGAATTGGGTAGAGTGCCTTCAGTTTCTATTTTGTTGAATAGTTTGAGGAGTATTGGTATTAGGTCTTTTTTGAAGGTTGGATAAAACTCTGCACTAAACCCACCTGGTCCTGGGCTTTTTTTGGTTGGGAGACTATTAATGTCTGTTTCTATTTCCTTAGCAGATATGGGACTGTTTAGATCATTGATCTGATCTTGATTTAACTTTGGTACCTGGCATCCGTCTAGAAAATTGTCCATTTCCTCCAGGTTTTCCAGTTTTGTTAAGTATAGGCTTTTGTAGTAGGATCTCATGATATTTTGGATTTCCTCAGTTTCTTTTGTAATGTCTACCTTTTCATTTCTGATCTTGTTAATTAGGAAACTATCTCTGTGCCACCTCTAGTTAGTCTGGCTAAGGGTTTATCTATTTTGTTGACTTTCTCAAAGAACCAGCTCCTGGTTTGGTTGATTCTTTGTATAGTTCTTTTTGTTTCTATTTGGTTGATTTCAGCCCTAAGTTTGATTATTTCCTGCCTTTGACTCCTCGGCTGAATTTGCTTCTTTTTTTTCTAGCGCCTTCAGGTGTGCTGTCAAATTGCTGGTATATGCTCTCTCCACTTTCTTTTTGGAGGTACTTAAAGCTATGAGTTTTCCTCTTAGGATTGCTTTCATTGTGTCCCATAAGTTTGGGTATGTTGTGGCTTCATTCTCATTAAACTCTAGAAAGTTTTTAATTTCTTTCTTTATTCCTTCCTTGACCAAGTTATCATTGAGTAGAGTGTTGTTAAGCTTCCACATGTATGTGAGCATTCTATTGTTTATGTTGTTATTGAGGAGCAGCCTTAGTCCATGGTGATCTGATACGATACAAGGAATTATTTCAGTCTTCTTGTATCTGTTGAGACCTGATTTGTGACCAATTATATGGTCAATTTTTCGAGAAGGTACCATGAAGTGCTGAGAAGAAGGTATAGCCTTTTGTTTTAGGATAAAAAGTTCTATAGATATCTG
>NW_022196891.1:8631171-8637863 GCF_008632895.1 Mastomys coucha
TGAGTCCATTGATATTAATAGATATTAAGGAAAAGTAATTGTTGCTTCCTGTTATTTTTGTAATTAGACCTGGCATTCCGTTCATGTGTGTATCTTCTTTTAGTTTTGTTGGAAGATTATCTTTTCGCTTTTTCAGGGATGTAGTTCCACTACTTTTTGTTGGAGTTTTCCATTTATTACTCTTTGAAGGCCTGGATTTGTGGAAATATATTGTGTGAATTTGGATTTGCATGGAATACTTTGGTTTCTCCATCTATGGTGATTGAGAGTTTTGCTGGGTATAGTAGTCTGGGCTGGCATTTGTGTTCTCTTAAGGTCTTTATGACATTTTCCCAGGATCTTCTAACTTTCATAGTCTCTGGTGAGTAGTCTGCCATAATTCTGATAGGCCTGCCTTTATATGTTACTTGACCTTTTTCCCTTACTGCTTTTAGTATTCTTTCTTTTTTTTTTTTTTTTTTTTTTTTTTTTTTTTTTTTTTTTTTGTGCATTTGGTGTTTTGACTATTATGTGGCGGGAGGAATTTCTTTTCTTGTCCAGTCTATTTGGAGTTCTATAGGCTTCTTGTATATTCACAGGCATCTCTTTCTTTAGGTTAGGGAAGTTTTCTTCTATAATTTTGTTGAAGATATTTACTGGTCCCTTAAATTGGAGGTCTTCACTCTCTTCTATACCTATTAGCCTTAGGTTTAGTCTTTCTCATTGTGTCCTGGATTTCCTGGATTTTTTGGGTTAGGGTCTTTTTGGTTTTTGATTTTTCTTCGACTGTTCTCTCAATGTTGTCTATGTTATTTTCTGCCCCTGAGATTCTCTCTTCTATCTCTTGTATTCTGTTGGTGATTCTTACATCTATGTTTCCTGACTTCTTTCCTAAGATTTTGAACTCCAAAGTTGTCTCTTTTTGTGATTTCTTTATTGTTTCTACATCCATTTTTAAGTCCTGTATGGTTTTCTCAATTCCTTCACCTGTTTGTGTTTTCCTGCAATTCCTTAAGGGATTTTTGAGTTTGCTCTTTAAGTGCTTCTACTTGTTTACTTGTGATCTCCTGTAGTTCTTTATGGGAATTTTTTGTTTTCTCTTTAAGGGCTTGTAACTCTTTACCTATATTCTCCTGTATTTCTTTAAGGGAGTTATTCATGTCCTTCTTAAGTTCCTCTATCAGCATTGTGAGATATGATTTTAGATCCAATTTTTGTTTTTCTGGTGTTTTGGGATATCCAGGAATTGCTGTGGTGGGAGTACTAGGTTGTGATGATGCCAAGTAGTCTTGGTTTCTTTTGGTAGGATTCTTGCTTTTGCCTTTCGCCATCTCTTGATTTTTGGTGTTAGATGTTCTTAGTGTCTCTGACTAGAGGTTTGCCCGTCCCTGCTGCCCTTCAGGTCCCCTGTGACTCATAGGGCCTGTGCCTTCTGGCTTGCTGGTCCTGTCTTAGAAACTCACTGGAAAGAAAATGGTGGACCTCACCTGAGTCTCTGTGTTAAAGCACTCAATGGAGGCAGGCCCTCCACTTGCAGGGAAGGGGCAGAGAGGGTCACTGATATACCTCTGTCACTCAGAAGCTGAGAGGATCCTGTCCCTGCCACCCTGGGACTCCCCTGTGACTTGTGGGGCCTCTGCCTCCCAGCTGGCTGCTCCCATCTTAGAAACTCACCAGAGAGAAAATCATAAGTACAAATTTTAAGGCCAGGTGTGTTGGTATATTCTTGCAAGCCAAGAGCCAAGGAAATTCAAGCATGTATGTCTCAGGGGTAAGTGTAGGATATTAGTTAGCTCTATGTGGAGCATGCATACCTGTGCCAATGAAGTATATGGCCCCTGAGAAACAGTATCTTAGTTTGTTCTAGGACCTCTTCCTGCCATTTTACACAAAAGTCCATCCACATGCATGAACACACACACACACAAACACACATACAATTTGATGTGAGCTGATTTGATGGGTATATCTGCAGTGTTGGTTTTAATTAGTATACAATTTAATTGATTCGTGCTAGTATTCATTTATCCAATGGTTCTTATTTTTTCCTGTCCCTTCCTTTCCACAGCTTCGTAGAGTCTCCCTCTTATTCTTTACTAAAGTGCCTTCTGTGACGTTACCTAACACTGCGATCATTAGCAAAGCTAGTGTAGACTTAGACCACTAGAGAAGAAATATTTCCAAATACATCATGAGCAAGAAAAGATTCAGCTTATTAGCAAGGAGGATTTATGCAGACCTCTCTCGTCAGCAGAACAGAAGTGAGCACATGCCTGAGATTTCCTTTTCCACTGGGATGTGTGATGGGAGTGCTGCTCTCCATCACCTGAAACTGAGGAACTCTTCTAAAAATAAATGTTAAAAAAGAAGTCCATGACTAATGGCACAATGAAATTGACAAGTTGAAAATAAAATGTCAGAAGTATAAAAAATTAAACTTTTCATAGCAATATGAAACTACCACTTGGCACATAATGTCTAAATTATGGGAGATTTAACACCCAAAGTAAACTAAAATAATATTCTTGGAAAATAAGATCAGAAAATATGATCCAAATTCCAGGACTTCATAATGAGAAGTATGAAGTCTTATGATATTTATGGACCATTATTCATGATTGAATCCACCATTAAGAAGCAAGATGAAAGGGTTTTACTGTTGGGTGGACATGAACAACAATCTATATGTGTCTTGTTATTTTAAATTTTTATCATTTAATAAACATATAATTAAGAGATACATGATGATATTTCTAATATCTAATATGTTTAAATTGTATAATTCAATATTTGTCATTCCATTTACTTACCCCACAGTGGAAGAAAACAGAGATAGATGATTCAGCCTGTAAAGGCATTTGCCTCCAACCAGGATGACCTGAGCTTGAGGCCTGGCTCCACGTGGTAGGAGGGAAACAAACGAATGCTGCAAGTTGTCCTCAGATATCCATGTTCTCATGGATACACTTTTGTACCTACCTCCCCAACATATAGAATAAATAAGTGAAATGGTTAAGATGAAGTTCATATTTCTGTGTTGTAGAGCAAGGAGAAGTCCTAAACCACAGGTTGGTGCACATCACTCTCTGGCCAGTGATGGAACTTCTCCTTGGTCAGTGGTGATATGTCTCCTTTAAGAATCTCTTCTGCAAGGTTCTATGCCCCAGTGTAGGGGAATGCCAGGGCCAGTAAGCAGGGGAGGGTGGGGTGGTGAACAGGGGGAAGGGTAGGGAACAGGGGTTTGTTTTTGTTTTTGTTTTATTTTCTTTTTCTTTTTTTTTTTGGAGGATAACCTGGGAAAGGAGATATTATATGACATGTAAATAAAGAAATATCTAATAAAAATATTAAAAAACAAAACAAAACAAAACAAAATGAATCTCTTCTGCAGCCGGGTAGTAGTGGATCATGCCTTTAATTCCAGCACTTGGGAGGCAGAGGCAGGTGGATTTCTGAGTTCAAGCCCAGCCTGGTCTACAGAGTGAGTTCCAGGACAGCCAGGGCTATACAGAGAAACCCTGTCTCAAAAAAAAATATTGCTTGCTGATCTTTCAGAGTACTCAAAATTTTTTTCAGTTCCCAGCACCGGCATAGAGCAGCTCACTATTACCTGTAACTTCATTTCCAGTGGACCTGAAGCCCATTTCTGACCTCTTTGCAAACTTGCATACAAGGGCCACACATTCATTTACATAGACAGACACACACTTACAAATATAAATATAAAACAGACATTGAAAAATACTTTTCAAAAATATTTTATAGACATTTCCCCCAGAGACATTTTTCTGATTCCTTACAACAAAACTATTGTGCCCTAAGAGTACCATACCAACAAATTAAAAAATAAAATGTAACAATGCAATCATCTAAGAAGTTAAATAAAAAATAGCACATGAGAAAATGAGTAGAATAACTGGATACAACATAGTAGGTGTAACCCTCCTGGTTTGAGGCCGCCCTCTCGTAGCCACACCTCTCTGCCCATCTGCTATTTGCCACGCCTCCAACCTGGTTCCAGTTACATTCGAAAGCTCCACCTCCACAGAGAAACAAGGAAGTCGTTGATTGGACTGTCATGCTGATGTATTTGGGGGGAGTGGTTTTTGCCCCAGGTAATATACGTGTTGGGGGAACAAAGGGGATTGATAAAAGAACCAAGATGGCTGAACAGTAAAGTCTCCTGTCTAATTTTTACCCTTCCACGTGGGTAGGTATATGATGGCCATCCTATCTCATCCTATCTCATCCTATCTCATCCTATCTCTTTTATCTCTATCTATCCCTTTATTGCTCCATTTCCAAAATAACCCTTTCTTTAACGTTGGTGATGGTAGCCAACAAGCAGGCACTGTAATGACTGTACTGGTGCTTATAGTCAAAGAAACAGTACTCAAGATACTATAGCAGGTAAGGGAGACATACAAATACTGTAATTGTATCCAGAACATTGTTAGGAAGAACAGAAAACAATCTGGGAGTACATTGCAGAAGATTATGTGATATATTCTGTATGGAAATGACAGCATTTGGCCATGGTAGTAACTGATAAGTGCGCCATCAGGAAAACAGAATTAATTAAAAGCAAGGCCTCATGTAATCTGAAAGTTATATGATCTACAGATAAAAGGCCTGGTGTATAATAGTGGAATCATGAGTTGCAAGAAGAAGTTAGAGACTGAGGGGACTTCTGGAAACCTAAGAAAGTCTGTTAGGGAAAATCTTCAGATAGAAATGCATCACTTGCCAGCTCTATATAGATGCATTATAATTTTAAAGGGTGACACAGGACAGATCATGTAGAACACTATTAAGCTTTAGGAGGGCATTTAAGCCTCAAGCTCTTATGGCAGTGGGTTGTGATGTAGCTGACAGAAGTGACAATTTGACAGGAGCTGAAGGCAAGACTTATACAAGCAAAATGACCAGTTTGAAACTCAAACAGTTAATGTGGGTTCTCTTCACACTGTCAGTGCACGGTGCTTAGTCAAGGTCGGGGAGCTCTTAGGTATCTAGAAATGCTTCCTTATCATATGTTGCCACATGTATTTTGTCTTTATCACACTGTACAGATACATTAGTCATTATGTGATGGAGCAAGCCCAGTCTTCACAAAGATTTGTTCTCAAAAGGTAGCAACATGCCCCACTGGAGACTTTTCGAGCTTTGTAGTTCCTGACATTGCAACTAGACACTGGTTTGTTCAGGTGAGAGGACCAGGGACAAGAACGTGGCACACATGGCTCTTTGCCCTTTCAGCCATCACTGACACCAATGCCTTCTCATGAAGGGGGCGTAAATGGAAAGCAATTACTGACATCCCATTAACTCTAATACAAAGTTTGTGCTCTGGCAAAGACCAGAATAAACACTTTTTAATACATTGCTTTACAGAGAGCAAGTGCACAGGTATTTTTAAAAGATCCAAGAATCAATTATAAGAAAACTCTGATAATGACCATGAAGTTGATTGTGGCTACTGCATGCCCTTCCTTTCAGTCTTTTCATGAAAACGTGCTGCTCACCATGAGCTTGGGACTCCTGGAGAAGAGGAGTGAGGATGGACATGAAGCCTGTCCCTCTTGGATGTTTTATTATAGAAAATGGTGGCTTTACTTTAGTAAATATTTTACAACATTGCTATATTTCTTTATGTTATCCTTTATACAAAACAAAGAGGCATTAACAAAATAATACTGTGAAAGGATGGGAAAATGATACAGTGTGGAAAAGCACTTGTTTTGCCTGTATATGGATCTGACTTTGAACCTCTAGCAACAGTGTGAAAATTCAGGGATGGATGATGGTCATTAACAGTGAGAGGGCGCAGGCAGGAGGGTTATTGGTCTTGTTTGCGTCCATCTTATTTCCAGGTTCAGTTAGGGACATTCTCTCGAAGGAATAAGATAGCAAGAGACAAAGCTGAACACCTTATATCAACTTCTGGTTTTTATACAAACCCTTGCTGAAATTTATACTATCATCAAACCACAGACGGTATGTCTCTCTGTATGCAGATTCTGATGAAGGCAAACTTGTAAAATTTGTTATTTCCAAAAAAAAATTACCTCTTTAGCTTGTTTTAGGCAAATTGATTTCATCATAGAAAATAATCACTAAGGAATCAATTTCCTGGATACATATTTGTCGCGACCGGTCTCGCCAGCAAGAACGACGCAGCAACAGGATCCTTCTCAGCAGCACTTTATTGGGAGCTCCTCTTGAAGTTTGAAGCGAAGGACTCCTATACCCTGGAGCTGCTGGCTTATATAGCTGAGCGAGACTGTCTGATTGGTGCACCATGCAGACACCTCATTAACCTACCCCCGCGGGAGGGGTGCGAGCAAACGTGTTACTGTCTGATTAGTTTAGTGCAAGCACCTTATTAGCATATCCCCATTGGGAGGGGGAGAGCCTAGAGAGAGACGTGTCACTGTTACCGCGCCTGCGCCAAGCAGCTGTCCATGGTACTGAAGTGAAGTTTGGCGCCATTTTGGATAGACGCTGTCCGGCAGCCAACATCTCCCCCTTTTGTTTTTAGTTTGGCTCAGGACTCTGTTCGATCAAGGTCCGCCCGTCCTGAAGGGAGGTCTGATCGAGAACAGGCTATCCTGGCTGGAAAAAGGTTTACCCTGCCCTACCACCTGCAATGAGAACAAGCTCAGTGGGTGCAAGGGCCAGGGGCCATAGAAAGAAAGAGAGAAACTCATACC
>NW_022196891.1:8638176-8641539 GCF_008632895.1 Mastomys coucha
ATGACCTTGAACATGTCTTCCATTTGATTCTGAATGAGATCTACTCTCTGATTAAGGAGTAAAATCCCTGAGATCAGGTGTTGATTAATCTGTCTCTGTGTAGTGAGAGCTTGTGCAGATTTTTCAACAATCTCTTCAATGACCTGTGCTGTCTGCACTTGACCTGCCTTACAACACTTCTGATCTTCTAGGCAGCTCTCTTTAAATTGGACTGACCCCTCTATCTCATACATCTTAGAATTAACAGGTCCAACTATAGACTGAGGATTTGTGCCAGACAATTGAATTGAAACATTTCTTCTCTTAAAGATACAATGTTGGTTCTTTTCTCTCTGCACTCTACACTTCTCCTGGTAAAAGGCCATCCATTTAAGGAACATGGGTGAGGGGAACACAACCTTGACCAAATCCTTCCTAACGAGCTTCCACACAGGTCTTAAACAGCTCTTAAAGAGTCAGAAAAATTGAGTTTAACATTAACAGCTCTAAAAGAGCCAGAAAAATTGAATACAAAACACCCATGTTTACTTTTGTTACTTTTCCTTCTCCCTCCTGCTCTAGTCTTATGCCTTCTGCAGCTCTCTGGAGCCAGTTACTTAAGCTCCACCTCCTGGTCCAGGTGCAGAAGTTACAATAGCAACAAGCTTACTAGGCCTCTCTGCTCACTCCTCGGGGCTTGGCTCTCCTCAGCGTTCCTCTTTAGGCTCAACTACCGAGCACTTTCCCTGCTCTGAAGGCAGACTTGTCCCTAACCGGGAGCTCAACTTACCTGTACCGTCCACTCCCGCGATGCTGAGTTCTGAATCCTCTGGAAAGTTTTCCTTCCAGGTCCTCGCAGATGCCACGATGTTGCAGTTCTCGGGTTTCTTGTCGCGACCGGTCTCGCCAGCAAGAACGACGCAGCAACAGGATCCTTCTCAGCAGCACTTTATTGGGAGCTCCTCTTGAAGTTTGAAGCGAAGGACTCCGATACCCTGGAGCTGCTGGCTTATATAGCCTAGCGAGACTGTCTGATTGGTGCACCATGCAGACACCTCATTAACCTACCCCCGCAGGAGGGGGGCGAGCAAACGTGTTACTGTCTGATTAGTTTAGTGCAAGCACCTTATTAGCATATCCCCATCGGACCCGCGCCCTGAGCCAAGCAGCTGTCCGTGGTACTGAAGTGAAGTTTGGCGCCATTTTGGATAGACGCTGTCCGGCAGCCAACACATATTTCTAATTATAGGGTAGGATGATGGAGGGGACAGGGGTCCAGAGAGAGAGTCATTGGGAGCACCCCCAGACCAAATAAGAGACTGAGAAACAAGGCTATAAACTCAGCTCCAGACAGTCATTTGACCTTATTAATTCAGGCTATTAATATTAATGTTTTCTGGGAGAGAAAGCTCGGATTCTACTCTTCTCTTCTGCAGTTCAATTTCTATGTATTGCATGATCTTGAATAAATGGAGTGTTGCTGGTGCCATTTTGATCTCAAAGGAAGGAAAGCCAGAAAATCATTGCTTATCCTTTCTTTCTTGTTTGGTTTGAGTTTTGCCTCAAAAGATACCAAAACAAAACCACAAATAAAGTCCTAGGGAATAAAGATAGATACATGCAATTTGGATAGATAGTGTGGTTCGTGAAGAGCAGATAAACTGGGATTCATCATGTTCTCTGTCCTTGTTATGAACTACAACTCCAGTTTGAGGAGTGTATTCTCTATGGAGAAGGAAAATTAGGCACAGAATGAAGAAAGACTTTCAAGATTACTGGTGGATTTCCTGTTTTTATTCAGTGTTGTGAGGTTGAATGGCTTCTAAAAGAAATTAGGTAAGAGACAGGATATTAAAGAAGCTAAAGGAGGAACTCTGCCAGCCCAGTGACTAGGGTTCCTTCCAGTCTGTCTGGGCTGGGGTCTGGGCTTGGGAGCAAGCTCTGCAAGCCAGTCCACAACACTCAGAGGAAGCTCTGCTCCCAGGCGCTCTGACACACCCAGGATCAGAGGTAAGCAGGAACCAACATCTGTCCCAACACTGGTAGTAACTGGTACCAGCGGACCCAGGCACACAGGAACTCCGACAGCCCAGTGACTCGGGTTCCTTCCAGTCTGTCTGGGTTAGTGTCCTGAGCAGACCTTGGGCTCAAGCTCTTTAGCCAGTCCCACAACACACAGAGGAAGCCCCATTCCCAGGTGATCTAACAAGCCCAGGATCACAGGATCCCAGAATCACAGGATCACACAACAGCTTGACTCTGAGGAGTTCTGACACAACAAGGATCACAGGAAGACAGGGTCTTCCTCTTCTCCTCAGAATTGCAAGGATGGAAGGAGAAGACAGAGGGAAGGTGATGCAATTGGGATGTAGTGTGAAAAACATACATTGGGAAAAAAGGACATTCTGGGGATAGTATTTCTTATGCAGACTTAGGGTAAAACAGCTGGACTTACAGGCCAATCCCTGGTACACTCCAAAATATACCTTCCTTTAACTGGATAATTATGGATTTGTTCTTTTCTCTTGCTCTTCTGAGGTTAAACACTATCTTCACTTACCTCTCTCATACCCTTATCAAGTCCCTACAAGTTCTTTTTTTCAGATTAACATATGTTTTAATTTTTACCCTGTTTTTAAAACTAGGAATATCTGTGTGACCATGGTTGTGACTATTCATAGGATTCTGGAGGGTGAACAATTGAAGATAATAATTCCCCTCTTGCTTAAATATTTCTGTAGATAGCAATTTAGCAGTGAAAGGCAGTATCCTCTAGCGTCCTCCATTCATATTTGACTCTTGTTTAGACCTCATGTAGCTGACCATAGATGGTGGGACAGTGATTATAACTTCTGAAAATTTTTTCCCTCCAAAAGCATTTTGCAACCATCTTTTGTCTCTTTTCTTCCCAACTCTTTCCCTATAATGTTCCTTGAGCTCTAGAGGAAGTACAAATATCTTGGTCACAGCTCAGTCTCAACAACTTGGGGAGCAGTAAGCCTTTGTAACAATGATAGTCTCTGGAGTGAAAAGCTTTTCTGATTAAGGTCAATAATAGCATTTGTTTCTAAACACCAAAATAGATATTTAATCCACCTCCCATCTTATAGAGAATTTCAAGAGAAATTAAATTGATATGTCTGGGACCAATTGAACTTCCTTCTTACATGGCTGATATTCTGAAGGAAAAAATAAATATGGGGTTACTCAACACTCCATGTCTCAACTAGGGAGTTCCAGCATTTTATCCACCATCTTACCTAGTACTGGAATAGTGAGGCTGACCAAATCTGGATCTGAAAGTTTCCTAGGTCACTAGTTGTAGCCCGCGTGGTCCTCTCGCCGGGAAGAAGACACGCGGACACTCTAGGTTCCTTCTGCAGC
>NW_022196891.1:8646710-8652450 GCF_008632895.1 Mastomys coucha
TAACAGCGGAAGTAGGCGCCATCTTGCCATGGCGAATGCCTCTCAAGATTCACGGCTCCCAACAACTAGTGACATTTACACCTCACAGAAATTATTGATTCTAATGATTTTCTTGTGTAAAGTAATTGTAAACTGATTATTTTCTATGAATTTATGCATACTAATTTTGTGGTTTAGATATATTTTTGAATCACTAAGACCGCTTATGTTCTTTGCCTAGTATGTGTTTATTCACATGTTTCTGTAATTGTATGCGGAAACAGTATCGGGTGCTATCCCTCCATGATGTCAAATTTGATTTCCTTCATTGACCTGGGATCATCAGTTTGTCTTTGTGTTGGGGTTTAGTAGTCACCTCACACAGCAGGGGAACATGAATCTCAGTCACACAGGGATAGTTTCTTGCGCATAAGCCCCAGGACTGATCAATCTGGACTTCAAATCCAGACTCGGGAGCTAGTTGTGATATTGAGTCATGGTCTTATAGAGATTTATAAACCTTAGATCTGTAGGTGTGTCTGCAAGTTATTTTACCAATCATGATTTAGGGGCATTGGATTTCCCTTAGAAACACGTCTTTGTTGTACATTTATCATGTTTCCATTGGTTGGGATATTCAACTGAAGCAGGGGATTTGCCTCTTCTACCATTCATGCCGTAACTTGGCAACCAGGATGTTAGTTATCAGGGAGGAATTGTGAAATTAAACTTTATTCATTCCCTAGTCAAATTTTAAGTCTTGCTAACAGCAGAAACATATGAGACAGTTTCTTTATAATATTAGTAACACCACAAAATGGCAGGATAGGCCTTAACATTTCATCTAGTCCATAATATTTTACATAGACTTTAACACTAGGTATCAGGCAAATGACCTCCAGGGACTCTATCAGATCTACAGATGTAGGATTACAAGGGATGCTGGGACTCTTTTAAGTGTGTTCTGGAGAATCTAGCTTTGGTTCTTATGTTTGTATGACACATTAACAACGGTGCTAACTCCTCAGTGTCTCCTTGCTTTGATTTGAATTAAAAACATAACTGTTATTTGATTGTTTTCATGAGTTTATTAGGAAACAATGCTAGTTACATGTTGTACATAAACAGATTAGCTAAGATAGCAAAGTGATCTGAAGGTCAACATTGAAAAACCCAACTTCCAATGCTTTTTGTTACTCTCACCATCTTTGCCCTGTAATGAGTGAGTGCATTGAAATTTGGCCTAACGTCAGTATGTTTAGAGTGGTCGTGAAGTGGCAGATGTTATGTTGACTCTGTATGATTCTCTTTGTTTCTACTTGGTTGATTTCATCCCCAAGTTTGATTATTTTCTGCCATCTATTCCTATTGGGTGTATTTGCTTCTTTTTGTTCTAGAGCTTTCAGAGGTACTGTTATGCTGCTGGTGTATGCTCTCTCCAATTTCTTTATGGAGGCGCTCAGAGCTAGAAGTTTTTCTTCTTAGTACTGTTTTTGTTGGGTCCCATAAATTTGGGTATGTTGTACCTTAATTTTCATTAAATTCTAAAAATTCTTAAATTTCTTTTTTTTTTAAATTTATTCCCTGGCTAAGTTATCATTGAGTAGTGAGTTGTTCAGTTCCCATGAGTATGGGAGATTTCTGTTGTTTTTGTTGTTGTTGAAGACTAGCCTTAGTTCCTGGAGATCCAATAGGTTACATAGGATGATTTCAATCTTCTTGTGTTGGTTCAGTCTTGTTTTGTGTCCAATTATGTTGTCAGTTTTGGAGAAGAAACCACGAGGTGCTGAGAAGAAGGTATATTCTTTTGTTTTAGGGTGAAATGTTTTGTAGATATCTGTTAAATCCTTTTGGTTCATAACCTTTATTAGTAGTTTTCCTGTGTCTATGTTTAGTTTCTGTTTCCATGGTCTGTCCATTGGTGAGAGAGGGGTGTTGAAGCCTCCCACTATTATTATGTGAGGTTTAATGGTTGATTTTAGCTCTCTTCTGTATCTATTATCCTTATGTTTGGTGTTCTCATTGTGTCCTGGATTTCCTGGATGTTTTGGGTTAGGACCTTTTTGCATTTTGCATTTTCATTGAACTTAGTGTGGGGTCCCAGATGGAGGAGTTGGAGAAGGAACTGAAGGAACTGAGGGGATTTGCAGCCCCATGGAGGGAGCAACAGTGTCATCCGGCTAGACCCTCCCCAGAGCTTTCGGGGACTGGACCACCAACCAAAGAGTACACATGGAGAGATCCATGGCTCTGGCCCCATATGTGGCAGAGAATGGCCTTGTTGGACATCAGTGGGAGGAGAGGCCCTTGGGCCTGAGTATGCTCAATGCCCCAGTGTAGGAGAATACCAAGGCAGGAAGAGGGGAGGGGTGGGTAGGGGAGAGTCCTCATAGAGGCAGGGGGAAGGAGAATGAGATATGGGGTTTCCAAAGGGGAGACCTGGAAAGGGGAAAACATTTGAAATGTAAATAAAGAAAATATCCAGTAAAAAAGTACAAAATAAAATTACTCTCATGTCTTTTTGAGTATGTAAACTGGAATTGTTTAGTGACTTTGAAATGTAACAAATGTAAAATGTAAATATTTCAGAGGTGAGGAAAATTCCACCACTAATCTTAGCTAGATCAATTTTTTAAATCAAAAAGCCTATTCACACAAAATTGTATGGATTGATGTTGTGCTCAGAGTCCACAGGAAAGCCCAACCAAGCCCAAGAATTGCAAAGTCCACTGTAATTTACAAAAGAGCCTTTTGTAGTCCCACAACATCCAGAGTAAGTTGCTGAACTCCCAGGTGCTCTAACAAGCCTAGGGTCACAGGATCCCAGAATCACAGGGTCACAGAGACTGCCTGACTCTGAGGAGTTCTGATACAACCAGGATCACAGGAAGGACAGGCTCCAGTCAGATTTAGCAAGGGCAGGTGGCACTAGAGGTAACCAGATGGCAGGGGGCAAGTATAAGAAAATAAATAACACAAAAGAGCCTTTTATTCGAGTCCAGACTCAGGTCACATGCTTTATATTCACTAAGAGCAAGTGATCTTATGTGACCCCGAGCCCGGAAAAAACATGAGTTTATATACAAAATTGGGAATTCTTAGGATACTTCAGAGTGAAGGGAGTGTTAGGGTGGAACTGAAGCTGGTGGGGTATTAATGGATGTCTGTTTTGGTGTTATCAGGAACTAATTTTATGGCTGGCCATAACTGTCTGTGACCTCTGATTACCTTTTTCTATGATTTAAATGGAGGGAGCTCTAATCCTTTCTGGGTTTGTTATTCCTCTAAGGTCTCAAAGACAGGCACCTGGAGAATATGGCCACTTATCGGAGAGTGCCAGCTGGTCCTGGTGACCCAGAGACTGGGAGGACATCTCTCCTTAGTACATGAGGCTCTACAGATGTTTTCATTAAGGGGAGTGTTTGGGTAGTGCTGTTCTAACACTCGTCTAAGTTCTCGAGGAGCTGCTGGGGAGAGACAACAGGGGTGGGGGGTGGGGGGATGGGAGTGGAGTGAGCCCTGGGCTAGCTGCAGTGTGGAAACCTGCTGCCTGCATATTGCACTTGCCTTGGGCAGGAGGGAAAAATGGGAAGCTTTCTGCAGGGACATACTGTCTATGCACAACACTGGAGTTTCTTAGGTAAGGTTTTTAACTACAGAATGCTAGTATTAGTAATTCGGGGGTCACTACTGTTGGCCGCCTGCGCCAACGTAAATAAAAGAAAGGGTTCTTCTGGTAATAGGAGTAAGAAATAGATAGGAAGAGATTGAAAGAGATAAGAAGAGATAGGCTAGCCATACTGTACCTTACCCATGTGGGAAGATAAATATTAGACAACACAAGTTCTGGTCACTCAGTCATCTTGAATTTAATGCATCCCCTTTGTTCCCCCAACAGGTAAAATACCTGGGGCAAAAATCCTTCCCCCAAAATACGTCAGTGTTACAGTCTAATCAGTGACTTCCTTGTTACTCTGTGGGGGTGGAGCTTCTGAATGTTACCGGAACCAGGTTTCGCTCAACAGGCGGGCAGCTGCTGTGCTGGGGCCAAAGTGGTTGTTGTTTATTGTCCGGGCTTTGGGTAGGGAGTCCACACACTACAATGACTGCAGTAATCAGTTCATTACACAGATTAATCATTCTTGAATGTACAGTCTCCAGAGGAGCAACTGGGTATTTAAATATACACAAGTAGTATTTCCATCAAATAAATTTTCACCCTTACATCAAAATAGGCCTAAAGCAGTTAAACACATGAGAAACATAAGAGGTACTAGCTATGCGTTAACTGAGAAACCACATAAAAACCAAAGATTATGGAAAGGGCTAAAAGGAGGAAGGCTGAAAGGGCATCAAGATGTGAAAGTATTGGGAATAAAGCCCATCGCACTTTGTGAATTAACAGCTCCAGTCCGTTGAAATGTTGATCTGTTAAACGTAGACCTTAAAACGCAGCATGTAGTTTAATCTGTTTGGTCATAACTTTCACCAAAGTTGTAGATCCTTCAGGATGAAATGAATATAGAAACAACTTCACATTCTTCACCTTGCTTTTTATAACTGTTTGAGATTAGATGGACTTCACTTAAGGACAATCCCCTATGGGTCGCTGGAGCTTTTTCCTCCCATTTAAGCGCACACTTTGTACCCACTACCACTCACATCTTGCCATTATCCAAAGTTAAGTCAATAAGGAAAGCTTTTAGTCTCACACCTAGGTTTCGACCAGAGAACTGGCTTCTCTCACACACACTTCTCTGCTAGGAGGCATTGTTGGTACAGGAGTACAGTATTTCTAGTTTGTTGCTCCAACTGTGTACAACACGCAGCACTGCTGTGTCAGGCGAACATGTTCACAGGAGAAGATGAGGCGTGGGCTCAGAGAAAGCAGTCAAATGGAAATCAAAAGGACTTTCTCTTTCAGAGATCCCCCTAGCCTTATTTGTAGAGGTTATCCAAAAAATTCTTTAACTACATCACATACTTCTGAGTCCACTCCCATGCTATTCTGTTGCATTTTTCTCTGTCTGTTTTGTAGATCCAAACAGTCTCAGGCACTAAAGGATCATCTAGATTGGGATTATACAACAGAGAACATATGGAAAAAGTACTTTTGAAATAGTGCTGGAGATAAATGCTGCCATTACTGTCAATATTTGGATGATAAATTCTTGTTGTAAATGAAACCTTAGAAGATTTGAAAGGGTAATCTGTTGGGAAATGAATTGTCAGGAAAAATACTCCACTCTGATAGGGACTGTCATTTGGACATATTGTTGTAGCCTGCCAATGACACATATCTCTAACAGGACCTGCTGAAAATTGTGCTGCAGGATCTCGAACCAGGTCATTCAATTCCTTTTGGATTCTCTTCAGAGCTATGGCAACGCCCCAGGGTGGGAACGAGGACATGGGGAAGGACAGGGAAGAGGCTAGGGGGTGTGAGATCGCTGGAGCCGTTGAAGACTGGAGCTCCTGAGCGCGGATCAGACAAGTTGAGGGCCAAGGTCCAGTCAGCTTCTGGGCCAGCACTGTTACAGCATCACCCAGCAGAGGCCCTTTATGTGCTGCTGGCTCAGCGCAGCCTCCTAGCCGCAGGGGAACCCTCTGCCTGGGGGAAAGAACCCCAAGTTCCAGACGAAGCTGGGGAAGCCTCTTTTCCTGCTTGGTGCAGGTAGACTGAGGGATGCGCAGGTGGGGCTGCCTAAGTTCGTCCTTTCTCCCCCCTCCCTCTCCCTCCCTCCCTCCCTCCCTCCCTCCC
>NW_022196891.1:8652726-8654195 GCF_008632895.1 Mastomys coucha
GGTTGTCCTGGAACTCACTCTGTAGACCAGGCTGGCCTCGAAATCAGAAATCTGCCTGCCTCTGCCTCTGCCTCCCAAGTGCTGAGATTAAAGGCATGCATCACCACTGCCCTGCGAAATACTCTTTCTTAAGCCTTCAGTATTCTCATTTTCTTTTATGATGACTCCATGCTGAATTTTCTGACCTTTCTGGATGATAAATTCTTGTTGTAAATGAAACCTTAAAAGATTTGAAAGGGTAATCTGTTGGGAAATGAATTGTCAGGAAAAATACTCCACTCTGATAGGGGCTGTCATTTGTAGCCTGCCAATGCACATATCTCTAACAGGACCTGCTGAACACTGTAATATCATTCATATGTTAATCGAGTTCTTATATTAATAAGGAACAAAGAAAATTTGAATCTTAATAAATTAAAGATAAAAATTTATACACTATTGTTTGTATCAAACTATATAAAGCTGTTTTCTTAAATCAGAAATTGATACAGAATGAAAGATATAACAAAAATGAAAAACAGGTCCTGGAGAAATGGCTCAGTAGCTAATGTACTTGGAGTTCTAGCAGAGAAGCAGCGTTCTGTACCCAGAATCCATGTGTGCTGGCTCGGTGTCACTTGTAAGTCTAGCTCTTTGGAATTAGGTTCTTTCTCCATCATTCTACAGGCACATGCCTGCATTTCTACATACATGTACAAATACACGAAGCAAATGTTTAACAAAAGAAAAAGTGCTTTTTAAATGAAGAGATAGGAAAAGTCAAAATAGAAGAAAGGGGATAGAGGACAAGGATTTGCGTGTAAGTCATTTTAATGTGAATGTTTTGCAGATCCAAATATAGTCATGTACTATGAGCTTGAATCAGCATAATTCACATATTTAAAATGTAAGCACACAATCTTACTCACAATTCAACTGCAGAAATCAATAATCTGTACACTTGCATTGAACAGTCTTTCTTTTATTAAAATATTCAAAATTTATGTTGTGGTTATTGTTAAGAGGGAGAATTTTATGAAGCTGCCAAGGATGCTATCAATATCAGACTCATTTCTGGAATTCTGAAATAGAGTTAATTGGCACCCTTATAACACATGGTGTTAATGAGGCTTCATAGGTCTAGAGGCAAATTGCTTCTTCATGAAAATATGGCCTAAAATATAAAGAATAAACATGTATTGCTGCTTTGCATATGTCCAAAATAGGAAAGGTATTACTGAACAGGCAGATACTCTATGTCTCATAGACATCATATCCATACTCTGTGTCTCATAGACATCATATCCATACTCTATGTCTCATAGACATCATATCCATACTCTATGTCTCATAGACATCATATCCATACTCTGTGTCTCATAGACATCATATCCATGACGGGTGGTATCTCCACAACTGGACTGAAGGAAGCCAGCCCACAGCTTCACTTCATCCCGTGGGAGCTCCACGAACGGGAACTCGAAGTCCTG
>NW_022196891.1:8659452-8691482 GCF_008632895.1 Mastomys coucha
GGGAACACGGAGTTGGGGCGCGCACGCTCGGGGGACGCGGCTCGCAGGCTCGCCTCCCTCCTGGGTGGTGGCCGAGCCACAACGTGGTGGGCCGGGAAGGGAGGCGGTGGCTGCCTAGCGCCCAGGCGGCTGTCCCAGCTGGGCAATGTTGTACCGCACCGCGCTCCGTGCCTGTGGCCGGCGCCGCGGGCGGGAGGTGTGGCAGAGCCCGCGCAGACCAGGCGCACCACTGGACTGTGTCTGCAAATCTCTTACATTAAAATATTCAGTCCCCCTCACTTATGGTCACAGACATGATCAGCTCTGCACACTGCTTTTCCATGATGATGAAAACTTGAATGATTTAAGCTTTACTTCCACAAGCAATCACACCAGGATTAGATATGGTAGTGAAATAAAATATACTTATTGACAAAAGAGAACAATGGTTATGTAGTAAAGGAATGCTGCATTTGTCCCCACATACTGAGCTTTCCAGAGATAATTTTGTGACTGTTAATGATGAAGATCCTGATGATGGTGCTGCTGCTGCTGATACCCACAGTGATTAACACTGGTGGCATGACATTGGTGGCATGACACTGACAGCATCACTCACTATTCATTGATACAACTGTGAATATCTTTGAATATCTTTGCAATGATAGGTATTATGATGATTAATTACAAATTAACATTATTTCAGTTGCTTTGGACCATATATATATATATATATACATATATATATACATATATAATGAAATTACATAAATGTGCATTTTATATATATATTTACTTTTAAAAATATGCTGAGATGCTATTACTGGTAACGTTTCTTGAGACAAAAGACAGCATCATTCACAGATCAAAGCAAGTTTGCCACTCTCTCTACAGAAGCTCAGTATATGCTAGAACATTTATCCAGAGAAATTATGAAATAAATAAATTATGTCTGGGGATGAATGAATATCTTTCTATCCATAAATGTAATAATTACTATGAGAAGAAATTTAGTAATATATTTCACAAATTATTAGCATTATGGCCAATAAGATGGCCCACCCAGTTAAAGCTGCCTGCCATCAAGTCTGAAACCTAAGATCAATTCACTGGCCCTAGATGGAAGTAAACGAGAAGAAGCTAATGGAAACTGTCCCAAATCTCCCAAGTGCACTGTAACATACAGAGACACAAGAAAAATTACATTACAACTGCAGAAATCAATAATCTGTAAACTTACATTGAACAATCTTTCTTTTATTAAAATATTCAAAATTTATGTTATGGTTATTGTTAAGAGGGAGAATATTGATAGCTTCCAAGGATGCTATCAATATCAGACTCATTTCTGGAATTCTGTTATATTACATTACTTTAGTAACTAAATATATGACACATTACATTACATTACATTAGTAATTAAATATATGACAACTTTTAGAAGTTTGTAGCATTTTAAAATTTTAGTATGATTCTGAAACACAAGATATGCACCATATCCTGTTTTATATATATATATGTATATATATCAACAAGTAATGAACTAGAAATTAAACTGAGAAAAGCACAAAAGCAATATATAATTGCTATTAAAGGAAATAGCTGAAGCTCAGTTCTTATACAGAAAATGTAATGTTATTATTAATAAATAAAACTAGAGAATGTCTAAATGAAGTAAAATGATTCTCATGTTCATATATCAAAATGTCTAACATTTTAACCAAGTATAAATGAAATGGCATTAATCATCCAAGAAGATATTATAACATTTCTGATCATGTGCAATGATACCCATAATGTAATAACAATTGAATAAATATGGAAATTATATGATAAAACTTTATGAAAGCTATAATTGCAACATAAAAGTTATAGACTTAAAATTATAATAAACAATGAAGTGATTTATGAACAAAATTTTAGCAAAATAATTGAGATATAAAATGAAGAATTATATTTGTTAAATAAAACATAATTTATTTTACTAAAGAAAATTTCATGATCATATTATAATCACTAGAAAATGTTTAGAGAAATTTGGTACACATAAAAATATGATATACAGACAAATATAGAAAAATTTGGTACAAACACATTATATCATAATGTAATTTCAAAATTTAGAATGATCATCTTTGGCCCTATTTGTTAAAATGAAAGAACGATATTATAGACCACAAACCAAAATAAGTTTCCTGAATTTTACATACACAAAAGGCATTTAGAAACTAAAATTATTAATAACATCTCCAGCATAGTTAGGTGAATTTGCTCTTGCTTTTCCAAAAGGGAGATTGTAGCCCTCCATAAGTCCATATCAAGAAAGAATGAGAGAGCTGGTAGGCAGAAAGAGCTAGCAAACCCTGTTTTCTGGACAGGACATGATTATAGCACTCATGAACTCCCAGCCGCTGTGCTAATACCTGGACAAAACTTTCCTATTATAAAGCCAGCTAGAGTCAGGGCTTAGGTGGGGACCCACCATTGCCCCATGCCATATTCAGGAACTTTTACCATTTGATAATTATGGGGGAATGAAAATAATTCAAATTTTGTGTATGGCTTTGGTAATTTGCTTGTGCTTCATTAGATGGCCCTCATGAGTGACATTAGAATCTCATTTTTTGATGAGTTTTCAAAGAAAAAAAATGAAGGTATAATCAAGAGGAGATGTATTGTGGGAGATTTTGTGAGAGTTAGATAAAGAGAATAAAGCATATATATGAGCATACTTCTTTATAGACATACATAGAAATCTAAAAGAATAAAGTAAAATATAAAAGAACAAAATTGTCTTAATTAACAGAAGATAGAGGATCTCTGTAGATAACTCTAAATAACTTGTGAACATATTTTAGAATAATAGCTATTTAACTTATTCTACACTGTTTAATAAGCAACTTAAGTATTAATTCCAGAGAATTATTATATCATAAGGTAATTTCAAAAGTTTGAACCATCATCTATGGTTGAATGGACTACAACTAAATGGAAGATGTTATAGATTCATAGAAAGAAGCCAACATGGCAGCATCCTTCACATAAGATTTGTAAGGAGGGTTATAGTGTTGCAGGCTCAGTAAGGAGAGTAAACCTTTGGGTTTGAAGAACAGTAATGAGAATTGAAGAACAGTAATGAGAATTGAAGAACAGTAATGAGAATTGAAGAACAGTAATGAGAGGATACACACTTCACGTATAGTGTATCTAGTATCCTGGAGGGAAAACATCCTTAAGTCCTGGAATATGGAGGGATTTACGGCACCGTGGCCTTAGAGAACCAAGATAAGGCACTAAAAAGAAAGAAAGGAGAGTCAGAATTTTAACTTCCAAGGAACTATAGGAATTTGGTGTTATTCAGTTTTTTTCTGGTGCGGTTAAATTATATATCACATGACCTTGACTAATAGATGGACTCATATGAAAGGCACAAGATAGAAGCAGAGTTATCATGAAAGGTTTTTGTGGTCTGGGAAGCATGAAAGGGAAAAGGAGACTACAGGTCCACAGAACACTTTGCTTATCAGTTCTAGAGAGAGATTACAGAAGAGGGTGGCTTGATTTGGGGGAAGGGAGCATCCAGTGAGAGAGGTCTGTGACCTAACAGTACCCTGATGGTGAATGAAAACCAAAAGTCCCATCCAATTTGAAAATCGTAAATAAAAGTGGGGAACCATAAATACCCAAGGCTGTCTCAGAGATGTAGATGGAAGAGTAACTAGAAAGTTTGTTTTGTACCCTTGCCCAGGAACAAACTTGGCAAAGTCTGTCTGACACTGACAAGTGCCCATAGGTGTAAAGGTTGAGGTTTCTCGAGACCAGGGTCTTCTAGGCTGTGGTTATTCTTACACAGCTGTTGGTATCTCTGGTATCCTATTTCTTTGTTTGTTTGTTTGTTTTGTTTTGTTTTTGTCAACACTGTCTGACACAGGCCTATGCCGACTTGGTTGTTCCCCAACTATCACCATCACCATTCCCTGCACTGCAAATATTGTATATGATGCTATTCTTCTTAATAAAGTTACTTAACATAATTCATCAACTTATGCAAGACCTTAAGGCCCCAGCTAGTGCATTTGCCTTCTTTATTCCTCATCCTTGGTCCTCCAACTCAACATTGCATTGTACAAGGCCATTATTCGTAAAGCTTCCAGTCAAATAAAATTTCAGGCAGCCTTCACAAAAATGTTTACTCATAACACTCAAATTTTGAATCTGAAAAACTAAATATAGAATACCAGGTGAACCAGCTCAGCTATACCGATTCTGGGTAGAATGCGAAGACTCTATCTTACTGCAGAGGTTCTTGCACAGCCACACTCATTGCTGTTCTGAATGCAGTAGAAAGGAAATGCAATTCATATGAATGCTATAACAGGGTAACTGAATTTCTTTTCCGACCTGTTGTTTCGCAAGTGATCTACGACTACAAGCTACAATGTTTAACTATGTGATTTCAAATATTGGAAAAGGAATGAAGACTTAAATGCTGCAGTATATTTATTTAAATGTCCCTGTTTGCTTTATTACAGAGACTGTGCCAAAACGTGCATACAAAGTTTTCCTTGCTTTCTTTTGTTGAAATCTATTAAGATCACTTTTTATATTCATGTAATAATGTATCAATTTCTCCATACTATTTCAATAGATCTGTTCCTCTTACTCTTTACCTATTTAGTTATATAGTCTTAACTAGCCTTATATAAAAGGCTGTTTTCTATAAAACTGACAAACCCAGAAATATGAACTGTGCTTCCAAGATAAAGATGAACGATATGGGTTTCATAGAATTGCTTGTGATACATCTACTCCCATTTTCTTCTCTTGTTTATTCAGATTTGTCTTAAAGGATCCACATGCAGAGAAAACTGTGGAAAGTTTTTTTTTTTTTTAAAAATACAATTAAGTGGAGATTAGAAGTCAATGTGAACAAAGATAAAGAAAACTATGGTCTGGTACCAAATCCAATGTAAACACTGACCACTAAAGACCTGGGAGATGGCTCAGGAGGAGAAAGCATGAGGACCTGGGAGTGACTCTCCAGCATGTGCTTATAATGTGAGGCACAGGGCATGTCTATACGTGACTGTGATTCCTAGGAGCTCATGTGCCAGTTCTTCTAGTCCACAGTTGTTAGTTCAACAAGAGACCTTACACCAAAGAAACAAACACAGTATTAAAGAAGATCCTTAAAATCCTTCTCAGGACTCCACAAACACATGCACAGATGGGTATAGCCACACAGTCACATGCACACACCACAAACTTGCATCCACCAACCCTCCTACAACACACAACCCTAAGGACACACAAAAACAGTTAACTGACTGCACGGCGGTACTTAATTTGTTTTCATTACCAAGTGTGTAACTCCATACTGACAATAACCAAGAATATATTAAGTAGGAAGGTAGTTCAGGCTTTGTTTTAACTTTGGCATTCTTTGAATTTAATTAAAAATGTACTTTTCAAGCCTGGCAGTGGTGGCAGATGCCTTTAATCCCAACAATTGGGAAGCAGAGGCAGGCAGATTTCTGAGTTCGAGGCCAGCCTGGTCTACAGAGTGAGCTCCAGGACAGCCAGGGCTACACAGAGAAACCCTGTCTCAAAAAAAAATGTATTTTTCATAATTTTACACAAAACAATGTATCCTAATTGACAAGATTCCACAATCACACAGGACACATACACACACTTCTGAACATGTCTGAGAGGGAGACTCTGGGCTGAATGTGTTGAAGTGGAAAGACCCTCCTTATATGTGGTTGGTAGCAGTCAAGGTGGTGTGGTGTACAGCATTTCTTTGCTGTCTGAATGGAGATAAAATGTAACAAGCTGCCTCAAACTCCTACTGCCATGCCTCATGCACAATCACTTTCAAAATTGTATTGTAAACTATGTTGTGTGCATATACAGATTAAGCACACCTATACAGATATACTTACACACACAGATGCATGTGTACATTGTGTGTACATACATGCACATATACCCATATATATACTGGTGTCCTTATTTTGACTAGTTTAATTTCACTAGAATTTCCATGCTCTTCAAACTATTCCAGAGAAGTAACTTTGTTTCTCTTCGTACTCTTCCAGAAAAAATACATGGATATAAATAATCACATATGTAGTTCTTGTATGTAATAGTTTGAAAATATTCCAAGATATGGAATTAGCCCCTCACAGAGTTTGATCATGTTAAAGACTTAGCAAGAACTGTAACAAATGGGCTTTCAAAACTAGTAAGTCCCGAGTGATAGTTCAGCAAGTAAGAGCACTTGTTGCTTTTCTGAAAGACCAAAATTCATCTTTCAGAACCCACATGGTGGGTCATAAACATTCATCATGCCTGTTTGAGGGGATTAAATGCCCTCTTATGATCTTCACAGGCACTAGGCATACATATAGGAAAGCATTCATACATGTAAAGTAATCTAAAAAGAGCTAAAATAGAATGCATATGGTAGATTGCATCGATGTTACTGCACCTCTTTTTTTTTTATTACCTTTTAATTATAAGGAACAGAGTATTTAAATAGGAATTCATCAGTTTTTTTGTACCTTATTGATTTCAATAAGTTTAGTGGAACTCAGGTAAGGAGTGATAATTCCTGTCCTTTGGAAAGAGATTTTCCTGAGCCATGCCTAATGATTAAAGAATTTATGTATTAAGAGAATTAAGACCAAAGGCATGTGGGTGGACCTTTGTTTTCATGATTAATATTTTTGTTTGTTTGTTTGTAAGTGATGTAACACCCAAAGTGTTTAGCTTCTGAGAACTTCGAGGTCTCTTTTATAAAGTATATGTTTAGTCACTGAGAAACTCAGCAGGTAACGGAGATTGCCACCAACTTTGGCAGCCTAAGCTCATTCCCCAATGCCAGGAAGAAAATAACTCCGGTGAGCTGTGCTCTGCTCTCCAGATATGGGTCATTAAGGCATATGTGAATACATATAAAACTATGTGAGTGGTTACCTAAATAAATTAATTCATGTAATATTAAATATTTCTCAGTTATCTATCACAAGAATGAATGGAGTTGTGTTGCAACTATTGTTAAAGCTTGGGATGGAGTAGAAATATAATATTTCAATGGCATTGGCCTGGGCAAGCTGACAGTGACTGGAAGAGACAGTAGTACAAACATTGTACACAAAAAGCAGAAAAGCAGAGTGCCAGGAGAAGAGGTTGAAAAGGTGAATATATACCCTGAAGGACAAGAGGATGAGATCACTTCTACAGATGTGCACTGTGCTCTTGGTTAGAACTACTCTGTATAATATGAGATTCACCCATATTATTCTCCTTTATGAGAGATAGGAACTTATGTCTTTTATCTTCCCCACAGTCAATAGATTTTTTTTTTTTCTTTGCCTATATGCTACATTTTTAGAAAAGAAATCTGAGTTAAACAGAGAGAGCGTCCAACAAACGTATCTGTTCCTTTGGAAAATGTAGTAGTGAGCAGTATTACGTCAATCAGGGGGGGTACAAAAGTCTGTCGTTAGTCTGCGTTTACGTTTATCCACTGATACATCAGGGTGGGTTCTATGGTGTGGGTTAAAGGGTGGTTAAGCATCGATTGGGGCTTGGGCTGCTGGGTGAGGCATGACTGTGCTCTCTCCACGCTGTCACCAGGCGGGCATTGAGCTGTGAGAAGCCCTTCCGCAGCCCACCCCGGCCCCGCCCCCACACACCCCTCCCAGACTGGCTCTAGCATGGGGTCAACTAGAAAAGGGACAGCAGGAGAGTTCTTTCTTGGTCCCAAGGGGACGAGCCTCCTTGGCTTGTTCAGCAGGCCGCTTGGCTTGGTGGAGTCCATAGCCTAGCCGGGAGCGCAGAGAGGCCTCCTGTGGGAGATTAGAACTGCTCTTTAGAGGAAGGCCTGCTCCATTGTTCCTGATCCTGATAAGGAGAGGCAGTACATGGTTTTAAAGCATTTATTCTCATGGTGAAGCCATACTCCCCTTTCTCAGAGGAGCAGGCATGAGGTTAAACACCTTTTGCAGGGAAGAGTGTCTATGAAGGGGAGTTTAGTTGGCTAAGCCCTTCAGGACTCTAGGTATCTCATTAAAATGGAGATCTGTCTTGAGGCTATTGTGATCTGTGGTCACACCTTCGACCTGTGGAGGGGCTTGGGGCATTGCCCTTACTTAACTGATGGCCACAGAATTATGGAGAGCTGAGGCCTCCTGTCTAGTGTGTGGTAAAACACCCACAGTCCCTTTCAGGATCGCCTGCTGGGTCACTGGGTTTTTAAACCTAGCTCAACCAGAAACCAGGCTGTCTTTAAAGCCCCACACTGTGGTGGTTCATCTTGATAGTTAACTTGGTGTCTTTTAGAATCTTTCTTTTAGGTGTATTTATGATCATTCTTCCGGAAAGATTTATGGGGACAGAAAATATGCCCTTTAAAGGCAGGGAGCACTTTTCATGGCCGATGACCCCAGAGTTAATTAAAAAGGACAAAAATGAAGCTTGTCTTTCCCTGCTTCTTAACTTCAAAGTTACCTGGCAGTCCTCACTAAGATGGACCAAACACTGGATCTCTGAGCTGGAGTGGGTCACTTCTTTAAATTTCTGTTGTCATTTTTTTTATTTTATCATAGCCACAAGACATCTAACACAGAGCCATTCCTTATTCTCAGCTACATGATGACATCAATCAGGTCTATTTTTATTGCTGTTATGGAGAAATAATAAAAGATTTCTTGATAAGCAAGCACAAGGCAAGTGATTAAGGAGTGGCTACTAAGAATAATTTTATTTATTTTTGTTCTTCCTCTGAGAGCATTTTATACCAAAGCTGGCTTGAAAACCTGTATACTGTCCAGCACTGCCTTTTACTCTCGAATGAAAGAAATGATCCCCATGAATTGAAGCCTGAATTGTCACAGATTGTTGTGACGAGTGCTCCTGGGTGTCACTCATTCTCAGCAATCCTGTCTTCAGCTGCCGCCCCATCAAACACTTTGTAAAGTTCTCAATTCCCTCTACTTGAGGTAAACCTGCATTCTCTTAAGCCTATAGAACAACTTCTGCATATATTTTCTGACAAAATTGTTGAGTTTTTCTTTTGGTTCACCTTTTACACCTAATTATGGCAAGCTTCAAATTAATTAACCTCTGCAGGTGTCCCATGAGTTTAGATTGCCTGCAGCCAGGACAGCAGCAGCATTGCATCTGGGCATAAATGATAAGCTGTGCATTGATTTACCAGGTCCACTTCCTCCAGGGCATTTTCCTCCCAGGCTCCTAGTAACAGTGATAATAGAAGCAATCTTGTGCACGGTGTTCATCACTGAGAATAACTGAAGTGTTCACATCGCTTTAACTGTCCTAATACCTAGGATCTAACAAGGCTAAACTGAAAATAAATGAAAAAAAATTAATGAACCTATGAATGGATGGAAATGGATTTAGTACTGTAATAAATTCAAATAACTTATAAAAGGGATGTTATGCAGCTGTTAGCCATGTTTCAAGTACATGGTTGGACTCAGATCTTTTAGATTGAAAGTGGTTAAGCTAAATGATGGTTTTGAACCTTGAAGACTTTTATTTATTAATTTATTAATCTATCTATCTATCTAGTGTGTGTGTGTGTGTGTGTGTGTGTGTGTGTGTTTTAAGAACAGGTTTCAAGTGTTTCAGAATGGCCTTGAGCTTGTTATATGAGAATGACATTCAACATTTTATTTTCCTGCCTTCACCTCACACATGAGAGATGACAAGTATATGCCACAGCACTTGGTTTTAAGAGTCTGGGAATGGAACCCAGGTCCTCATGCACACTCAATGACATTGCCAACTGAGCCCTATTTCCTTCTTCAGAGACTTTATATCCAATTACAGGAATAAAATAACAATTGTACTTATATGTTTCTGCCCAGCAACTTTTCTGCATATTTTTGTAATTAATGGCTTTCTTCTGAGGGAAAAAGCATTTTTGTTTGTTTGTGTGTGTGCGTACATGTGTTCGTGATATAACTTTCTTTGTAATTTTTATTTCTCCCCATCCACTTGCTTCCTTAGGGTCATGTCATATAATATTGTATCTTGATTAGTTCTGCTTTACCAAGAATACTTAAACTATGAATTATTATATAGATGTGTCAAAGAGCATAAAAGCTTTCTCTCCACTTGGCATGGTCAATCTGAATGGTGGGGACATTTCTTGGAATAATTAACTGAAGGAGAACACTCTTCGGTTGATTTCCCAGCCCCTTGCAGGAGTGGCTCAGAGAGCAGAGAGGGCTTAGGAAGAAAAAGTGCTTTTCGTACACCAGCATTTACTTCCGGCCAGTGAGTGGATTTGTCCCATCTTTTCTGCTAGGGCCACTGCTAACCTTGCCCTTCAGTGACCTCACAATCCAGCTTTTTGAAATTCCAGCATGGGCTGAAGTCTGGTAGCTTCCTGGAAACTCTTCAGGCTTTCAGAGATATATTGACCTTCTCATGGGTCTAGTGTCCTAAACCAATCGGCACAGTGTCTCAGCTTCTCCATAGTATAGATAACATTTTTCACTATCAAGACACTATTGTTGTAAAACAAACTACCCAATGCCTGCCCCTGCCCTTCTCAGTGGCTATGGCCACTATTCTGAGAAGACAAAAGTGGCAGATCCAAAGAATGGTGTTCTAAGAGCTGTGTATATGGAATGATCTCTGGAGACCACTGCAGCAAGATGAGTCTACTTTATTTCCCGTGAATAGGATATATCAGAGCTTTTGTTGGGGTATGTTAGTGAAGGGATACTTCCTCATAACATCTAATGTGTGGGAAGGCCTGTTTGGCTATAATACAGCAATTAATTATGGTCTGTAGGGGGAGCCAGAGCAGTACATGTGCGCTGAGTTAGTCAGCCTTGCAGAGAGCTCTGTACAAGGTTACCTTTCAGACAAGCCCAGAAAAGGTCAGCCAAATGGGTTCAGGGACAATGTCCTGACAAAGAGAGAAAGAAACAGCTAATCCCATTAACGAAGGGGGTCTCCTATTTTGCAGTGAGCTCAGAAAACCATCTGGTCATGGGCCCTTGCTACCTTAGTAAAAATGTTCCCCAAAGAAATCTTATTTTCCCCAGAGCCAGCTAGATGGCTCAGGAGATAACAACCCTTTCTGAGATTCCTGATGGCCTGAAAGTTTGTATGAAGGAGATAGATGATTCCCGCCACTCATCCTCTGATTCACATGCATACTCTTCCATGCATGCATACTATATATAATTCTTTCTCTAAACACACACATATGTCACCAACATATGCACACCTATGTATTTGCATACATAATGCATGTGTGTATGTGTTTAAAGTAGCTATATAAAGGTGCAGGAATTTAAAATGTATTTTTTACAGTATTGGAAATCTCTGCTCAGGGTTAATAGTATCCCATGATTGTTAAGCACTTGTCAGTAGCTAATTATGTTCTGGGAGCACTTTCATTTCCAGCTGGTTCTAAGCACTACTGTGCTCTCAGCCGTTCTGAAATCATCGTTACCTGGAAAACATTTCTGGAACGTGTTAGTAATTATATTACACTAACGAAATCACAAATTAGTTTGAGTATCATTTGATTAGTTCAAATTTAACCAGAAGGTTTTGGCCTTCTGATTCTTCACTTCAGCTTCGAGCATTAGTGAATATACAAGCCATATCATACACGTGTTCAAGCTTGCTTGACCTCTGACCTCTTTTCCCTTGTCAGACCCAATGGCAGTCATAGCTCTATGGATATGAGTGTTGACTAGGCAGTTGCCATAAACATGCTGCCCTCCGGGCTTTGCTTGGCACTGGAACCAGTTGCAGCATTCCAAAACTGCAGTGATGTAGCATCCACTTGTTCCACCTTATTATGATGATGGTGGCGCTATCCATAGGCATCATCCTCCATCTATAAACATGGTAGCCTGATGGAAATCTGCATGTGACAGCCTAAGTTGTATTTTTTTTTTTTGTATTTTTACTGTCTGTAGTTTGTAAGAGAAATCTTAAGACACTTTCCATTCCTTTAGTACCCTAAATTCCCTGTGTCTTGATTTTTCTTGTTTTTTCTTTTCTTCTAAAATAAGAATGAAGACACAGGAGGAAGTTTACCCCACCTGCAATATTTCACTCCTGTGTCTATTCCCAGTGACCTTCACCTAGTTATGCCTGTCCTATGCCCTTGTTCACAACTGAGCAGTTTGTTCAGCTTCTTCAATCACGTGCATGTCTGAGTGTGCAGTGGCTAGAACATGGATAGTATGCTTTCTCATATACTCTGCTTTTTATCTGCAATTAGTACACTTTTTGACTTATCCTCCCTTGTCAATATAGAGACGTGGTGGTTGGAATGGGAAATGCTCCTTTCAGGCTCACAATGTCAGAACTTAGAAAATAGTGAGCAGTGCTGTTTGGGGGAAATTATGGGGACTTTGTGATGTGGAGGTTTGCTGGAGGAAGAATATTATTGTGAATAGGTTGTTTCTTTGACTCACTTCCCAGGCTTTCTCTCATTTGTGTTCATTGTGAGGAAAACTGTGATCAGCTAAACTTCTAGCTCTTGTCACAGTGTAATGCCTTCCCTGACATCACAGACCTCATCCCTCTGGAAACAAACTACAGGATAGTGTCTTTTATAACTTGATTTGATCACAGCATTTAATTCTAGCAATAGAGAAATGAACTAATACCCATGTATACATAGGCCTTCTTGCATGCATGCACACACACAAGTTCATACCGAAACACATACACATGCATGTTGTCACACATACAGACATTCCTCCCGAAGGGAATAAATTTTCATGAATCATGTGATTTATATTATTTAAAAATAAATATTTTGTTTTATAACATGCACTTTTGCAGAAAGGTATCAATGCAAATAAGTGTCTATTTAAGACTAACTGTGGAAAGGTAATCATTTTAACCATTAAATATTATCAAATAATTTAATTCATCACTTTTGGTCATACTTCTGTGGCAACATGTTTAAAACATAATATTAAAACAAAGTGCTCAGCAGTTAAGAGCAGTGACTGCTCTTCCAAAGCTCCTGAGTTCGATTCCCAGCAACCACATGGTGGTTCATAACCATCTGTAATGGGATCTAATGCCCTCTTTTGGTGTGTCTGAAGACAGCTACAGTGTACTCATATAAATAAAGTAAATAAATCTTCTTTTTTTAAAGGCATCACAAACACAGCTATAGCCAACAGCATATCTTCTTTAATTTGTCTGTATCCCTGTGCAGAGTATCTTCGCGCTTGATGTTTTGCTCTCCTTTCTATCTTTGAATAGCCTTGCTTTCCTCTATTCTTCTCAATGTATTAATTTGATTGGTATGTTCTTTTGTATAGTAAATGTCAATATATAGCTCTGCTTGCCCTAAAAGTTGATAGATTTCAATCCCTGGAAACAATTTATTTGCTTCTGCTGCACCTAAGCACAAAAAGAACAATTAATTTTCTCATGAAATAGTATCATCACACACTTCAAATTCAATACTGTGACTGAGTATGGGACAAAGTAATTAATTGGAATTGCATAAAGTAGTTTACCACGGACTCCAAAAAGAAAGAACAGCTTTACTGGGATCTATATTAAAACTTGTAATGTGCCATGGACTGCGTTTCTTCGGGAACCTCTTGTTCTGTGGGGGTGATTAGAGTTCTAGCCTGGTGGGCAAAGAACTCGGCTAGTTATGTCAGCAGAGGTCTCAGAAACTCACTGTTTTCTGTGCTTACCTGGGAAATGATGGAGTCACGCAGCAGCTATTTCTGTTGGAATGATTCTTTAATACACCAAGAAGTTACTGAAGGGTACATGCCAGAAACACTTAGCTAAATTTTATGAAACTAATCTGGAATGTATTGAATAATATTCATAATTAAGATTTGCAAATAGAATATTTTCTGGAGTCCCTAAAAATGGAATTTTATTTTAAAAATTCCGATTCATATCATGAATTTAGTTTTGTATATTTTATGCTATGAGTAAATTTCTTTTCAAAACTTCTTTATGTGTTCACTTGTATGTGTCCACATGGGCATATGTGCATATGTCTGTGAGATATATATGTCTGTCTGCCTGAAGAGGCTTTACCTCAAGTGACCGGCATTTAAAGGATGCATAGTCTCTCATACAGATACTTGGGTCAGAACTTTCATCTTCAAGATTACTCAGCTGGCACTTTTATCCGAATCATCTTTCAACTCTGATGTATGTAATTTTCTTGAAGACTGAGAGACAAGAAATTAATACTCATTTCTTTCCCAAAACATAGTCATTATTTCTGCATGTAATTTGTTATTGTATGTGATGGTGATTATATTTTTGGCAGCGATTCCTATTAGGACTAAAAACAAAATAGAACTTTCAAGGTGATTCAAAGGACACATACATGGCAGTATAATGGAGCAAAGTGCCACTAAGCTTGTGTATAAATAAGCTAATTTTAAAAGCATAGGTTTAGCTCAGAGCAGATAGCCCACAAGGTAAATCTGAACAGAAGAGTTTAGGTCTACAATCGCACTGTTCCTACTATAATATGAAAGAGGCAGGAGAATCTCAGAGTGCTCCTGAAACAGTGAGCCTAGTATGTGCAAAAGAGATCAAGACACTCTTTCTCAAAACAAGATGTGAGGACTGGTACCATACGGAGTCATCTGACAACTTAGCTATGATGGCAGGCACTTGTCCACGCTCACAGAGTGCATCATATATATACATACACAAATAGAGATACAGACACACACAAACACACACACACACACACACACACACACACACACATTCACACAAGAAAGATGCAAGAGAGATAAAAGTTCCAATTTACTAAAGGCCCAAAATATAAAGTACATCTACATATTCAGAAATTTCTCTCTGTTTCTATCTTTCTTTCCATTCTCTTTCTTTCCATTTCTCTCTCTCTGTGTACATGTATATCCATATATAACAGAAATACATATACCAGGTCCAGTAAATGTGCATAATAAATTTTATACATATAAGTGTCTTTGGCTATATATAACATACTATTAATTTTTTCAGTTAAAATAAAAGTATAATGGATTAGGGGAATTTGGAGAAACAGAAAAAAAGCAAAATATTTCTACAAATTCAGATCTCAGGAACTGTTAAAATGTTTCAGTTTCCAATTTTAAAAGACCTTGTAAACAGGTAATTTTCCAATATTAAATTTCTAGGAATGTTTAATATTTCAAACATAAAACACTTACTTAAGCCAAGATAGGAACATAAAACTCAGCTTCAATGTATTATTGCCAATTAATTTACAAAATTCTAAAAGAAATTATTAAGGATATTTTTTGGGACCAGAGGACAAAGCCAAATGGCTCATCTACAGTTGGATGATGTTGACTGTCAAACTAAATTGATTGGGCTTCCCAAGTGTATGGAGGAACAAGAAGTTGCAGCCTCATGCTAGAGCTGGTAGAGCTCTGGGTTATTGTTCTTAACCTGTGGTCATTTTTAAGCCAAGTTCCTACATACTATTGAGGCCTCAGTGAATATGTGAGAAAAGGATACATGATCCTAAATGTACTCAGAGCTAGAGGCAATATTATATATAAACTGCAAATTTTATATTTGAAATTAAAGCCTTTCTTAATCCATCAGTCTATAACAATGATCTCAGCATTGTTTTTGCACCTGGACCTTATACTTAGATCTGGCATGATGTTATTTCTCAGACATTCTTCATTATTCTTGGGCTCTTAGAACCTATCTACACTTTATGGCTTAAAGCAATTTAAATCAGGACTCTCATACTTTATAATAAGAAACTAAGTCCCTTTACTTAATAAATAGTTTCATTTTATGTGTGCCTAGGAGAGTTTATTTCAGTTCTAGTGGTGTCATTCACTTGTACTTGAAGGATTTTCTTCAATGAAACAATAAATGTTTATCTTTCATTCGTTTGAGATAGCACAGCCTCAAAATTGTCATGTAGAAAAAGAAAAACCTGAATTTCTGACCCTCCTTCCTTTATGTACTGAGTGCTGAGGTTACATGGATGTACAACCATGCTCAATTTCACAGTACTGGGGGATGGAACCCATGGCTTTTGTATGTAATAAGCATGTTACCATCCCATTGATAAAGTGCATTTAGAAATATTGTGTGTATTTTGATAGGATCCTTAGTGATAGCTCAACTCACTGGACATGGGTCTATAACTCAGAGCAAATTATCTCTGAACATTTTTCAGGAAGTTTGAGAATACAGGCATAGAGTCTTTAACAGAGATTTTTTTCCCAAGCTGATCCTTGGACAAAAGAAATCAATCCTTAAAGAGCTGTCTTATATGTCACTCCTTTCCATCTTTCCCTTTTTGGCATTCAAATGTAACCTTCTGGAGTGCAATTTAGGTCAACCAGAGATGGCCAGGAGATGAGCCCAACCACCACAAGAGTACAGATGGCTTTCTTTTTGTCCCTTTAATATTTTCTTGAGGAATGAAAGGTTAGTGCTGTCAGGTGGTGTGGCAGGTATTTCTTGCTACTAACAAGTAAGAAATGAAGGATAGTGTCTGCTTAAGATCCCAAGAATAATGGAGAGTGTCTGCGAAATAACATTATGCCAGATCTTTTATTGTCTATAACTTCTTTTCTCCAAATCAAGTGTTACTTGATCTACTTCTAAATTCCCTATGGCACTGTTCAACCTATTCTGAAAAAAAAAGTCTTTTAGTTGCTATTCAGTAATATTTTATCACATTCTAGGCTTTCAGATAACTGATGGAGATCCAAAGAGATTTGGCATCATAGAGAACAGTTACCATCTAGTGGGTAGTACCTATAGTCTTCCTGTCAATATAATTTAATCCTGCATGAAGAACACTTGAGCAATACGCAAGGGGTAAGACCAGAAAAATGAAGCACTGCATCAATCCATTTGGGGTTGTTTGGTGAGAACCTCCAGGATAGCTGATAGGAACTTGAGAAAGCTTTGGTGAGAAGCCAGAGAACATGGAAAATATGTAACAATCATAATAAAGAGATAGATTGTAGTGAAAATCAGATGGCTCTTGGTATGTAGACAAGATGGCTAGAATTCAGATTCACAGAATCTGAACAGAACTTACATGAATCCAGATGCAGTAAGTCTTTAACCACAGTGCTCTTCTTGAAAGATGTAGGAGGCTGAGTTGGGCGAGTCCCTAATGTATACAGAGTTGAAAGTGTAAGAGGCCGAGTTGGGCGAGTCCCTAACATACACAGAGTTGAAGATGTAGGATGCTGAGTTGGGCGAGTCCCTAACGTACACAGAGTTGAAAAGCAAGAAAGACTCTATATTGCCCTATGCCCTCTACACACACCATGATGAGCACATCCTTTTACATACATGCATATACTAATAGGTACACACAAGCATATACATATATGGGAAAATGACTAGGTTGTGTTTGAAAACCACACAAAACGTTTGGAATTGTAGTAATTGCATAAAAAGATTTAGAAAATCCTATTCTTTAATCATTTTGGAAACTCCGTCCAGTTGGATTGATACTGTGTTTCCCAAAGGGTAGAATATGAGTCCTGATTTAGCAATAGTGACCATAAAATCTGTGATAAGTGAATACATAAAATCTGTGTAGATTCCATAAGAAAGTTCAAACAAACAGGACTAGACAGTAATGTTAACGTGGAAGACAGAAAGTATTAAAAAATAATAAATGCAGAGTAGTGGCTTTATGGTTCAAATAAGAGTTTCATACTATTGTTCAGTGGTATGCAGAATTGGAAGATGGGTCAGCTGGTAAAATGCTTGCCTCTCAAACAGTGGGACCCGAGTTGGAGACTCCAAAATGCCAACATGCACCTTAAATGCTAGGTGTATACATGTTATGCATTGGACTGAGAACCTTGCACACTTAGCTGTCTCCAGTCCAGTGAGAGTCTGAGGTTAAAAACAAAAACAAAAACAAAAACAAAAAAAGAAGTGAAATGCATACCAGGGATAACATCTAAAATTGTTCTCTGGCCTCCATGTGAGCATGCATATAAAGGCACAAAGCTGCAAACACATAGCCAACTGCAAACAAATATTTAGTATTTTAAAGTGAAACATGATTGTAGGTCATTTATGTGAAGTGTATACAGAGGAAACTCATTGAACCGTATTCAATCAAATAGCTGTGATCACTGAATCTGTGAGTGCTGAGCCATGGCAGGGAAACCACAGGCTAGGTTCTTTCTAGATACTCAGCACAATTTTCTTAAAATAACAACATTCAATTTTCCTTCTGGTGTATTTCCACTTCAAAACATCCTGAAATATTTCAGTCCAGACACAAGCTGTGTGTAGTTCTACACACACAATCTTAGGGTTCATAATCTTAGAGGGCACAATCTTAGGGGAAGACCTTAAATATTTATACTGAACCCATGGAGGCTTTGCAGGCACCAAGAGAACCCAGCTTGGAAACCCAACCCACAAATCCCCTCCCGGTCTGGTTCACCTGGAGCACAGCCAGCAGGAGTGGCTTGTAGTGGCCCTGAGAACTGCAACCCATCGTCAGTAAGATCTGACTCAGCCAGACATCCTGCCATCATCAGGATCATCCAGGCAAAACCAGGGAAAGTGAGACTTCCTACAGAACAATGTAAGAACAAAATCAACAAGAGCCAGGACAATATGGCAAAAGCAGAGCCCAGCTATCTTTGCTGTAGTAAGCCCTGGATATGAAGGAAAGTGAGACACAAGAAGACGATCTCAAATCCAATCTCATAATATTGATAGAAGTTTTTAAAGCAAAAATGAACAAATCTCTAAGAGAAGTACAGGACAATACATTCAAGCAAGTAGAGGCATTAAAAGAGGAAGCAAGTAAATATAATGAAATACAGGAAAATACAAGCAAACTAGTGAAGGATGTCAATAAAACTGTCCAAGACCTGAAAAAGCAAGTAGAAGCAAGATAGAAAGTATAAACTGAGGCAGCCATGGAGATGGAAAGCAGAGGAAAGAGAATAGGACTTATGGACATAAGCATCACCAAACAATATAAGAAATGGAAGCAAGAACCTCAGACAACGAAGATAAAATAGAAGAAATCGATGCATCAGTCAAAGAAAATGAAAAAATCTAAAATTGTTCACAATACAAAACGTCTAGGAAATTTGGGACCTTATTAAAAAAAGAAACCTAAGAATAAAGAGATGGAAGAGAAGATTCCTGTTGTTATCTGACACCCCCACCCCCACCTATGAATGCCTTGCAGCTATTTCATATTGCTGCTGTAACATGCCTGCCAGCCATTGACACAGTAAATTAACTTGATTAAGATCAAAGCCATGCTGATCACATATACTGTTCTGTATTTCCCGAGGTTTGTAAACCTTGAGGAAGTCCACAAAGCTCTATTAGGACCCATCAAGTGAAACATCAGTATGAACTGCTATGACTTGAGTCAGAGGTGACTACCAGGCACAATCTCCTGAACCTGTATATGAACTCATTTTAGTTTTTGCGGCTGACACTGAAGAATGCTAATAAGCCGAAAAGTTACGATTGTAATACTCATGCTTTGCTATCTAAATGTTCTGTAATTCCCCTGTTCACTGCCCAGCCACCACCCTCCTTACTACACTCTGACCAATCAAATTAACATAAGTGATAACACTTTGTCTAGTAAGCCAAAATGTAGCACTGTTCCGCACTTTAACCTAACTTTTAAACTTTTGAGCCTGATTTTCTCGATAAAAGCCTGCTCTGAGACTAGACTGGTTCTACAATTAGGTTATTTTTGTTTTTCGTTTTTGTTTTTGTTTTTGTCTTTTTTCTTTTTACGTCGTGATCTGATAAGTATTAGGGAGTGCCTTCAATAAAGCATCACTGTCTGACCGAAACTGGTGTCCATGTGGTTTGTCTCGCAACCCCTAGACAACACTTGGTGTGTTGTTTGGGAAGCGCTCTACCTTTAAGCACCCTCAGTTACCGTCAGTGAATGTCCCCAGCTCAGCTGGGCCCTCTGCAAGGAGGCATGTTTTCTATCTGTGCCAGCACAGTTCTTTTTCTATGGTCTTGTTTGTCGGTGCCTTTTTGAGAGACCCAATAGTGTAACACCTGGTCACGGGGTTTCCTTGGGTCTGAGGATGGAAGATGTTCGGATTCCTCTTGGCGAGGTGGGTATAGTCCCATCTACCTCTTTGCACTTGGGCATGGCTGGGACTCTAATCCCAGAGCTTGTGCACTGCTCTATTGAAACTCGGTTTTGCTATTTTCTGCCTTTCACCTTTCTTTTTTTTGACACCTCTCTCCTCTGTCTTTCACTCCTTCACTATGAGAGATCTGAGTCCATTTGTTAGGATATCTGGGTCCCATCTCATTCCATCCCAACTCTATTGTTTGTCCTTGGTACACTCGTCTGAATGTGTCTGTCAGTTTATTTCGGTACTTTTGTTTTGGTGTGGTGTTGATTGTTGCTCTGTGTTTCATATTAAGAGGAAAAGGGGTTAAAACTTTATCTGATATCTGTTCACATCTTGACTCACTTTAAGGATTTTCTTTTTTAGGATGAAAAAAAATCAGACAGAATTGGAACAACCAAAACTGATAAACTACCCCTTGGAGCCTTGCAGAAGAGTCTAGTACTCCTGGAGAAGCCGCACCGAGAACCACTTGTCTGTATAAGCCACTCTTACAGGCAGCTTCTTGGCGTCTCAGCCTCTTTGGTAGGGAAGCTATTGGCTAACCCTACAAAAATCTCTGTGCTTATACGAATTGGATTCAGCAAGCGTTCAGCTTTGGATGGTGAGTGGGTGTGGAGAAGGAGCCCTGGCTTTTCTCATGGTGATTGTCATCAGCTTAAAGGTGGCAGGAGTGATGGCGGTTGTGACTGGAGTACAGAGAGGCCTTGGATTGGAGAATAGGCTACAGCTCTGTAGGCAAAGGCCTTCTCCATGGCTCCCCATGGTGGATCTTGATGAAAAGAGGCAGACCGTGGTTCTAAACAGTTTACTGTCGTGGCTGTAAATGGATGGCTAAAACCATACTCCTTTTCTCAGGGGACCGAGATTAAATACCTTTATCAGGGAGGCAAGCCTGGGAAGGGAAGCTTATTGGCAATGCCCTCCGGGCCTCTATATAGCTCATTAGCATGGAGAACTCTGTTTTGAGACTTTTTGAATCTGGTCATGTCTCTTTTCCAAATGTCTTCGTCTGCAATATTAGGAATGCCTCATCTACATGTGGAAGGGCTTGGGGACATTGCCATTATGTAACTAATGGCCACAAATCTCTCTAGGGAGAAGCTGCAGCTAAGTGACAGGGGACTGGTGCTGAGAGCTGGCAACGCTCCTACCATCCCTTCAGGGTCTCCGGAGCTTCGAGCCTTTAGCTCAACCTTATCAGGCTTCCTCTGATGGTCCACAGCCCCACAGCTTCTGACTACTCTTAATGTATGAGTGTGTTGTGCATGTCTTACTTATACACTATTGGCTTTTAAGTTACTGGGTATGGTTAAAAATCTGTAACATCTGTAACAAAAAGTTAGCTTAAAATGAGTAACTCAAGGTTGAAGTCATTCTGTCTAACAACACATTTCATGAGCCAACCCAGGAAAACAGGTCTCTTAAAAATACTTTTAAATTAGTGTATTTTAAAGAAATTCATGTCCTAAAAATAAGACTTATAAAAAGATAGGTTATAAAACAATTTCTTTAAGGGGGCATTAAAATTACACCTTCATGTTTTTGTCATCTAACAGTTATTGTTCCACTGTTAGAAATTGGTTTTCTCTTCTAAAAATTATGGTTTTGTTTTATGACTTCACTCTTTTTAAAAAATATAGATTATTTTGATATGGAAAAAACTTTCAAAAATTATTTTTAAAAAGCTATGGGACATTTTGGAATTTGTAAAATATTTTATTGGAACATCTTTGACTATATATGATGATCAAGATAAAGGAGGAGATTTTAATGAAAATAACTTATACTGATGATGGAAATTATAAAGGAAAACAGCAATCAAATTATGGAATCTTGAAATGGGGATGATTTTGTTGGAAGAGTCTCAGGTAATTCTTATGGTGAAGACTAAGTATTTGATGATGGAAATGATGGATATTGTAGAAGAAGGCTTTTAAGAGAGATGTGGGGTACAGTTCTTAGCAGGAGAGAGAAAAGGAATTGTGAGGAAAGCTACAGGTTACTTTGAGACAGTTGTCCTAAATGCATTAGAGGAACTGTAAAAATTTGCCACAGAAGGAATGATGATCCATAGTCAGAAAAGTCAAGGAAGCTTAAAAAGCAAACCTCACTTGTTTGAAACTGCCATAACCACAATATGAAAAAAAAAAGCAAAACAAACAAAAAAGAAATCAAATAAACAAAGAAATATAGCTATAGATTAATACAATAGGATGCCAATTAGATATGCATTCCTATTTTAGTTTTGTCCTTTTCTTTTTCTGTTCATTATGTTAAATATATTGATCTGTCAATTATGAAAATTCCAGGAATACAAATTAAGAAATTTATTAATTTAAAAAAGTATAGTTTTTCAATATTAAAGAAAAGATTCAGAAGCACTGGCTCTTGAAATCTTTCCCTCTCTTTTCAGTTTTCCCGAGCTCCTGCAAGGCTGTAGCAGCCCATAGAGTTGATAAAAACTCCACCAGCCAAGGTCAGAAAAGTTCCTACTCTTGATAGAATATGTTTACGGGTTAAATAAGTATTTTATTTAGATAACTAGATGAGCTCCAATTCAAGATCATAATTTTAAGTGTTCATCATAACAGGAATGGATAGTCAATAACCTTAAATATGATCAAACACTTTAATGTGTTCAGAAATATATTTAAAGTCATGCTAAGTACTGATGCAGTTAATTGTAAAAGTAAAGCTTTATTTAGTCTCCTGTTTTATTTTTGTGAGATAAAATTTAGAGAAGAGAACTAAGAAGAGACAATGGTTGTTTAACAAAGAGGTGCTAGATACGTACTAGTCCTCAAACCAGTCTGCAATCTGCTGAATTTGACATTTAATATATATAGATTTATCGTGACAAACAGTCTCCTAAATCCCAATGGGGAACTCTGGAAGGTCTCTAAGAAAATGTGGGCACAATGACAAAGGACACCCCTGAGATTACAGTGTGATAACCACTGGGCATAATTGCCCAGATGCCTTCCCTGCTGCTAAAGACTGACCTGAACTGTGCAAAATTGGAGAATGGATTGCAGCACAGTGCTTGAGTTCAAGGTGAGTTCAGTCTCTCCATGTTCCTCTTTCACAGGACAAAGCCTTTCCACCTTCTGGTACTGATGGCCGAAGACGGCTTCTGCCCTTGATACAATAGAGCCTGGATTAACTGTCTCAGTTGTAAAATATGGACTACTCTCTGCCATTTTAGTTGATACATAGGCCATTTAAGTTACAGCTTCTCCTTCTTCAGATCTCTGATCGCATTGATGGCTGAGCTACTTGTAACTTAACTACTAAAAGAAAAAACAACAGGTAATATCGTTACCTCAAGGTAATCCACTACTATGTTAGTTCAAGAATCAATTCATTAATTGGTCAAAAGTGCTGCATGCCTTATTAAAAAGGGCAAACAATATTGCTTTGATCACAGACCTCATATTAATTGACTGCTTTCAATGATCAACTTTTTGATTCTCAAAATAAATAATTGGATGAAGAAATACAAAATTTAAAATATAGTTAAGTTCTGATGATCTAAAAAAAATTTACAGGTCTAGAAAAATGTTTACCATTGATGCATGCAAATGATAAACATTAGAGAATGTAAAAAAACTTTATGATGATAGGAAAGGATTTAAAATGACGTTTTAATATATATATAAATGCATGTAAGATAAAGAAGAAAAATGATTCATACTTATCCACCTTCTATGCTGTTGGTATCCTAAGATTTCAAAGTTAAGAAATTTAACATTGGTCAATGGAGTTTTCATAAGCTAATGGAGCATTCTCTTCTGAAAATTAAGTTACAAGCTTAAGGTATTAAATTCCTTTGGTTGTTTTCTAAATATGGATTTAAAAATCATCTCTGTTCAATTTGTATGCCTAGCCCTCTGGACTGAAAAATAATGTTCTGTGCCTTTTAACTCACACCTATTGCTTTTACTAGGTCTCAAAGGCCTGAATCTCCTCCTGTTGTTTTACATAAACCTGATAATTACTTTTTCCTAAAATATGGATTTCAATATTAAGGTAAATAATAATGTACATCCTTTTGTAAACTAAAATTGAAATAAACTTCAGAGAATCAACAAGTCATAATATTTGGGTCTACCTGTCACAGATCAAATGGTCTCCAGATAGGATAATTACTGCAAACTATTCTTGAAAATGAGATTTTTTCCCTTGGTCTTGGAATTTCTTATCTTCTCCAATTAGTAGACACTTTTAATTTCTTCCTTGGTCTATATTTTCATGTGGCTGAGACACTCCATCCAGAAATCACTTGTGGAGCTGCTGAACTCTGAATGTTAAATAGTCCAGTTGATGTGATATTTCTGAAAATTCCCTTTTTGCCCAGTCTTTGAATAGCATGTTAGCTTTCCTGGACCGTTTGACAGCATCCAATAGTCAGAAGCAAGCAATTATAAAAGAAAGATATGATGTTCATTGTCTCACTTTAAAGGCTGAAATGGTAGGTAAAAAAGGACATTCCCTGCCCCCTCCAGCACACATTTTGTGATCCTGATCACCCCAATGACCATGAAAATAGATGGGATCAAATGCTGGATTCACCACTCTTATCTAAAGTTCACCCCATGGAAACATCAGGACCCAGACAAGGGATAGGTAATCAGACAACACCAACAGAATCCCTTACATATCAAACTGGTAAAATACTCTGGAAAATAGTTTTCTATTTTATATTGACTTGGGCTGCTGATTTACATGTTCCAGTACAACACCTTGATTAGACCTTGATTAGAAATACAGATAGGAGCCTGATTAGTAATATCACTGCCTATGGTCACCCCCACCCTTGCCTTTAACTTATAAACATTGCTTGGCTCAATATGGAATAGGTGGCCAAAGACTGAAAACATATATGTTTCCTTATTTTCTAGGTCTTTTAGATATGGAATCCAGATTATGAAGCATAATTTAGTCACTTTTCAGATATATGACTGTCCCTTAAATAGAAACTCAGATTTGGAGGACAAAATGTGTACTTTGGGCTACACAGGGCTATAAAACATTAGCCCCTGGATGACTGATAAGCACAATTATATTCAGTTACAGGGGGCTTGAGTGCTACTCTAAAAACTGGAAAGATAAATCTCATTCAAATTAAGATCAAAATAGTATAAATAATGTATGGAATATATGAAATGCATGGTGCCTCTACCTTGATGTATCCGGTAATGGCCCTGAGGTGATTTTTACTATACAGAGATTTCAGGGTCACCAATAACAGTGTCTTAGATAGTATTGATCATAACTAAATGTTAAACTCTTTCCTTCACCTAGAAAGGACAAGGCCTATGCTTATATACAGGCTCATATAAGATGTCAGATTCTTAGTACCTTCTACTTTGTAATTAACATCTACAGATGTTGATTGCTAAAGTTTCCCCTTATAATTAGTACCTCCAAAATATATTTGGTTTGCTTATGCCTAGGGACTAACTCCATCTATTAGTACTTTTAGCCTTACTGAACCTTCTGATTTTTGCTTATTTGTACATCTATTGCCTCAGGTACACTTTCTATAGAAGGAGGCTGAGAACACATAAGACTTCCATGCTAGCTCTGGATGGCCAGGAAAGCTCCAATGCTAGTTCCCTTTCTAATAGACATAAGCCCAGGAAGGTTTGCCAATATGGGAACAACAGCACATATTAAGAAAAATCAACTATTAATTTAACTTCCTTTGATTCATTAGCTAAATTTGTATTACAAAATAGAAGAAAATTTGACTTTCTTTGCAAGCAACAAGAAGGCTTATGTATGGCCCTATTACAACAATGATCTGAACTCTTCAGGTAGGAAAGTCTATTGTGAACCATTGTTTCAGGAGGTTTCTGTTCATGGTGGTAGAAGGATCATATTTTTCCTGATATCGAGACAGAATCTCATCAGGAACTTAATTGTTGTGGCAATTAAGTTCCACAAGATGTCTGTATAACTGCTAGTACAGCGTCCTTCTCCCTCCCTAGTGCCTTATATCCCATTAACGAGAATATCACCCAAAGTAAAATCTATGCCATTTTAAAAAAAAAAGAATAATGGTGTTTCTGTGCTAACCATTCAGGCATAATTAAAGAAAGCCTAAACTTAGTCAAATGAATCAGAGAGAGAACCAACAAAATGCCAACAAGGCTTATATAAAATTTTAATTAAATGGCCCCCCTGGCCTTACAGAAAATTTTTGAGTCAATGATTTGACTAATTAGAACAACTCAACAGGGGAGAATGCTATAGTCAGGCCATCTCTTTCCATAATATCTGTAGCCAGTAACCTGTTTGTCTGTGGCTGCCGGCTATTTCATATTGTTTAGTGCCTTTGTAAAGAAATGAGAGAACTCTCATACTAAAATATTAAATGTTAATCTGAAATTTCTAGGAAAAAAAAGAAGCAAACACATCAGGAAAAGAATATAAGGCAGGAGGTAACCAAACTCAGAGATGAAATGAATTAATTACAAACAAAAATAATAATACAAAGAATCAAGTTTCTTTGAGTAAATCAACAAGATAGCAAAAACTCCTAGCCAAAGGAAATAAAGACAGAGAAATAATATTCTCATTAACAAAAAGTATAAACAGAGACATAAAAACTATGGTGAAGAAATTTGTGTCTTATTTCAATAGTCCTTATTCCACAAAATTGGAAAATCTAAATGAAATGAATGGTATTCTACACAGATTCCAATTATCAAAGTTAAATCGAGATCAGGAAAACTATCTAACTATGTCAACATCCCCAGAGGAAAATTAAATGTATCTCAACCAAAGAAACCCAGAGCAAGAAGGTTTTAGTGCAAAATTCTACCAGAATTTCAAAAAAGAGCTAATACCAATACTCCTCAAATTATTCCAAAAAATAGAAATTGGATGCTACCAAACTCATTCTATGAGGCCACTGTCACCCTGATAGAGAAACTACACAAAGACTCAACATTGAAAGAGAATTTTAAACAAATTTTTCTTTTGAACATTGATGCCAAAAAATGTAATAATATATTCACAAAGGAATCCAGGAACTCATCAAAGACATTATCTACCATAATAAAGTAGGCTTCATCCCAGGCTTACAGGGATGTTTCAACACACAAAATTCCATCAACTTAACCTGGCATGCAAATAAACTGAAAGAAAAATAATATAATGATCATCTCATTAGATGCTGAAAATGTTTTACACAATTCAAAACCCGTTCATGTTAAAAGTCTTTGAGAGATCAGGAATACAAGGTACATAACTAAACATAATGAAGTTAACACACAGCAAGCCATTAACTAACATCAAATTAAATGGAAAAAATTTAAAGCAATTTGACTAAAATCAGGGACAAGACAAGACTGTCCATACTCTCCCCATGGTTTTAATATAGTTCTTAAAGTTCTAGCTAGAGCAATAAGATAACTAATACAGATCAGGGGGATAATAATAGGAAATAAAGTAATCAAAGCATTATTACTTATAGATGACATGTTGGCTTACATAAGTGTTCACAAAAATTCTAACAGAACTACTGAAGCTTATAAATACCTTCAGCAAACGGTGTGAATATGAAATTATCTCAAAGAAATCATTATCCCTCCTTTATATAAATGGAAACTGGCTGAGAAGGAGATGCAGTACTCTTTGCAGTTGCCACAAATAATATTAAATATTTTGGTCAAACTATAACCAAGCCAATGAATTATCTATATAACAAAAACTTCTAATCACTGAAAAAAGGAAATTGAGGAAGGCATCAGAAGATGGAAAGATCTCTTATGCTCATGGATGGGTAGGATTAACATAAAAATCAATCTAGGGATTCAATTCATTTCCCATCACAATTCCAACACAGTACTCTATAGATCTTGAAAAAACAAACAAACAAACAGTTCTCAACTTCATGTAGAATAATAACAATAAAACAAACAAAACAAATGATAGCTAATGCAATCCTGAACAATCAAAGAATTTCTGAGTGTAGAAATGACCTGACTTCAAGCTGTATTGCAGGGCAATAATAGTAATAAAAACTGCATAGTATTGGTATGCAAACAGATAGCTTGACCCAGAAAGAAATTCATAAAACTATGAACGCCTGTGTTTGATAAAGAAGCTAAATTCATGCAGATGGGAATGGAGAGCACTTCTACAAATGGTGTTGGACTAACTTGATGTCTGCATGTAAATGAATGTAAACAGTCAATCCATAACAACACCCTGAAAAAATTCAAGTCAAATAGATCAAAGACTTCCAAATAAAACCAGATAAACTAATCTAATATTACAGAATATGAGGAATAGCCTTGAACTCATAGGTATAAGAGAGAACAAATGGCCCAGGAACTAGCATCAACTATTAATAAATGGGACCTTGTGAAACTGAAAATCTTCTTTAAGTCAAAGGATACTTAAAATAGGTCAAAATGACAGCCTAGAGATCGAAAAGAATTCTTCCCAAAGCTCTGTTTGACAGAGAGTTAATATTCAAAATGGAGGAAATAGAAAGCAAGAGGCCCAGTCCTCTTCTGGTCCCTCAGTCCTTCCCTCAGCTCTTCTATATAACTCCCTTTGCTCCATCTAATGCTTGCCTGTGGATCTCAGCACCTCTTTCCTTGGATGCTGGGTGTAACCTGTCAGAGGACAGTTATGCTAGGCTCCTTTCTCCCTCTCTTTTGTCAGACTCAACTTGTCTGGCTTCAGGGGAGCAGGGAGAGGATTGCTTAGTACTGCAGAGACATATAATGCCAAAGAGGGAACTCATAAAGGGATGAGGGGAGGATTGCGGTGAGGATATATGTGAGGGATGAGGTTGTCCTAGAAAGAGAGTGGAGGAAGATATTGGGATGTAAAGTGAATAACTAAATTAATTAATTAAAAAAACATCACTGTCTTTGTTCTCTGGTTTAGTTTTGCCTAAGAGGCATTTAAAATAGGAAAATTATAACCCGTGAACACAAACATTTGAAAATGATAGTGTAAAAGAAAAAAAAAACTGTTCAACATATAAGAGGCTAAACTGTTCTGGGAAATAAATGTTAAGCAACAAGAAAAATATAATTCATAGATGATGATTTTAAGAAGAGTGAGAATCACTGCATTTAGGCCCAGAGCACCTGGGGATGTCTGAGGAGAAGATAGTTTGTGAAAGAATTCAGGAAAGTGATATGACTTAGAATTTCAAAAATAGAGATCATGTTGACAATGGGACAAAATACCCAATTTTAGATACAATACACCATTTTAACTGAGAAAACTCTGTAAGTTTTCTGTAGATCAAAGGAAACAGATGAGGTCAACAAAGAGCAATGAAAATGGGTGTATCTTGTTGGTAAGGGCAGTGGGACACCAGGAACCATAACAGCTTAAAGAAGAAAGAAATAGAGGGCAACACTCTTGCATTTGCTCAGCATGTGGCTTTAAAATAAGAATGGGGTTGGGGTGGGGGACTGGAAATAGCTCTGTGGTTAAGTCTTGATGCTTTTGCAGACAACCAAGTTTCACCCACATCAGGCTTGCAACTGCTTGTAATTTTAGTTCCAGGGTACCCTGTGCTCACTTTTGGCTTTGTGGATATCTGTGCGTGCACACACATATGCACACACACACACACACACACACACACACACACACACACATACACACACCAGAGTAAAGACAGACAGAGACAGAGATGGGGACAGAGAAAGGAAGACATGAGGAAGCTGGTAGAGAGAGAAGAGAGGCAGAGAGAGTAGAGTTGGATGAAAGGCTCCTGCATCACTGAATAGCCTAAGAGGAGGCACTTATAACTAAACCCTGCTCTTTGACTTTAACTTTAGAGTACGCATTCACACCTTGTATGTTGACTATAATTTTTAGCTGTATATAAGAAGGTCTTAGAGTTTTGAGGGTAAGAATATTACATGTTAAATTGCTTAGGGATTTGGGATAATCAAATGGAAGTTACTCTCAGCTATAAGAGATCTAATTTCTCTGTTACTTAGCTTTTCTCTTACATTTAATGTGACTTCTACCTGACGTAATTTAGTCTAACAGGAAAGAAAACACAAACTTGACTGCAAAGTAGATATTACATTCTAATTTTATGCTATCTACTACTACTCCTAGGCATTTACAGAGGTACTAATCCCTTTTAAGACCCAATTCATCAATGTCCCATAAGGTTAATGATATTTACAGCTGGGGAGTTGGCTCTGTTTGTAAAATTCTTGACTTGACAAGATAAAGACCTGAGTTAGGTTCCCAGAACCTACATACAAAAGAACAGGGAATTGTGACATATGCTTATAACTCCAGCACTGCAAAGGCAAATCCAATAAGATCCCTGGGGCTAGGAGCATACTTATAGAATTCCAGAACAATAAGAGACTCTGTCACTTAAAAGGGAACAAGACAGCTTAGGTTGTCTTCTGTCTTTCAAAACACATGCATGCCTACTTACTGCTTTACAGGTCTAGGATACTCCCACAAAGGGTACTTCACATTTGCAAGGCAAATGCTTTGCTGACTGAGCTGTGTCTCAAGACCAATAGAGAGGGTTTTATTTAGAGCATTCCTGTAAAGTTGGCAAATACTATACAGATATGCAATAATAAGTCATATATAAATACATTTTACAAATTAGTTGTAAATTATAAATAGGAAAGATGCATTTTGCAAGGAAATATGTACACTGAACTTTGTTTAAGTTGTTTTAGTATTTATGAAAAAGAAGCATATATTTAACTTTCATTTACTTATTTGAAAAGACATTGAATCCTACTTAAAATAGAAAAGCTTTGTTAAATAATTCACAACAAACATAAGTAAAATTAGCATTCCTTTGAAGGCTCTTATTTACCCTACTCATAATGATGTTGTCTCCTGTTTTGTATTTTTTAAAATTTAAGTGTACTTCTTTTACATAAAAAGAGTGATATTTGATGAGACTACTCATTTTATCTATAGATGTAAACTACTAAATGGAAAAGCAAAACTCTTAAAACCCACTGAATATCCACCACACATGATTACAAATTCTCTTACCATAGATGGTCAGCTTCATTCATATCCATTTTTCTAAGTAGTAGACTGCAGGGCATAAAGATAATTCTAAATTTTAAGTACCCCCCCAACAGTGTCTGGTATTTCTACCCAACAATATTAAAAGCATCAATAGTTAACACACTCAAAAATAATTACTACGTACCTGGATGTATCAATGCTCAATTTGATTTTAAAAGAAAACCTAACAAATAGAAATTCCAGTGACTAGAAGCTTTTTCTTTTCCAGTTCCAGCCAGTCCTAAGTGGAGCAGTCCCCCTTGTCTTCCCAGCCTTATTGGCCCACAAATCTTAGAATTGCTGTCTTGAACACTAGCTAATAAGAATACAATACCTGATAGAGCTTTAGAATTGCATTAAAATGCAAATGTTTTATATTTCTACAATGGCAGCATGCTAGAAGATTGATCTTCAACTATAACCAAATAGGAAAACAAGAAAATTTTTGAGTAAATCGTAATTTTAAAACTTTGTATTTATTTTGATTGTTTGTTGGGTATATGGGTATGCATGACGTGTTTCTTGTGTGAAAGTCCAAGGACAGTTTCCAAAAGTTGTTTCTTTGCTTCTCTAGTATAAGCTTGTGGGATCAAATCCACATTTTCAAGCTTGCTGTTAAGCACCATCATTTGCTTAGTTATCTGCCATACTGAACTGTACATTTGAAATAGATTTTAGAATAGATTTGTGTTTAGTGAAAATAGCACATATGCATGGATCTGGAGAATATCATCCTGAGTGAGGTAACCAAAACACAAAAGAACAAACACGCTATGCATTCTCTGATAAATGGTTATTAGCGCAGAAGTCTGGAATACAGGAAGAACAACCCACATTCCA
>NW_022196891.1:8691673-8711600 GCF_008632895.1 Mastomys coucha
AGAGGACCTTAGCCCTGTGAAGGTTCTGTGCCCCAGTGTAGGGGAATGCCAGGGCCAATAAGTGGGAGGGGGCGGGGCGCAGGCATGGGGAAGGGGGAGGCAACAGGGGTTTGTTTTTGTTTGTTATTTTTGTTTTTTGGAGGGGAAACTTGGACTTTGCTTCATATTTCCTCATCTTGGGTTCTTATTGTTTTCTTGGCCTTGACAACTTCTTAGATTCTTAAATTTTGGCATGTTCTAGCCTGGTATTTTATAGAATTTTACAGTGTTAAAATCTGACTATAATTCTCCTTATGATTGGCTAAAATTCTTTTATGATCTTTGAGAAGAAATAGCAAAGTGCTGTAGAACCATGCTCAGGAATCATATCAAAGACAAGTATACAGATTGTCACATTGATACCACATTTGATGTCACCTTGATACAATGACAAAAAATCTGTTGAATATATGTCTACCTAGCATGTGCAATCTTCCCTAGGAAAGGATGTAGACATGAGTAACTTGTCATTCTCCTGAAAAGTCCATGTATTTACTCAGCCACTTGAATTCCTAATTTTTCCACCACCATTTGTTGAGGTTGTCTTCTCTTCAAAGGTATATTGTTCATATTTTTACAACAATTAAGTTAGAGTATCTATATGAACTAATTTCTAGCACTCTAGTCCATTTCCCCACACTTCATGTATATTTTTTTATGAGTATAATGCTAGTTTTTTATTCTTGTTGTTTTGTTTTTTGTTTTCATTTTTGTCTTGTTTTTCTTCTTTAGTTTAAAACTATGGCTTTGTGGTTAAAAATTGAGGCCAGGACAAGGGAATCACCTTACAGCATTCTTTCTGTTTACCCTGATTGTTTCTGAAACTTGGAGTTAACAATTCAATGTATGATTAAAATCAGGTATATCATTCTGGTAGGAAATCACTTTCCCCATACCCTGTTTTGTATTTCTTACCTGTTTTTATTCTTTTCCTGTGATTTTTACATGTCTTACACAAAATATGACTATACATAAGTTGTATTTAAGAATGTTCCATAGTAAAGAAATATATTATATTTGAATATGCAGGGAAGGTGAAACAAAAGAATTTGAACTGCGTGGTCTTGCATGATTGTGGTAGTTTAAATACGCTTGGCCCAGAGATGACCTTGTTGGAGTGGATGTGGCCTTGTTGGAGGAAGTGTGTCACTATGGGGGTGGGGGAAATGTTGCAGTCAACAATGATGAAAAAGGAGTGGGAGAACTGAAGACTGCTTTCCTGTCAGACATGGAGAGCTAGAGTCTGGAGTTTGCCTAGCTGGTTTCCTGTCTTGCTTTGGAGATTAGTTAGGTGATTGAATGAATCCCAGAAGAGACTTCTAGCTTTGGACTATTACCATTGTCGAGACTGCCACAGACTATGCTTTGGAAATTGGACTAAATTTATTTTTTTATTATACTGTGGCTAGGTATGGCTCCCATAGACTCTGATGTTTAAACAAGCCCAGTGGGGGTCAGGGAGTTGAATGTGGTGGCTTGAATACGTTTAGTACAGGTAGTGGAGTAGAACCCTTAGGAAGCATGACCTTGTTGGAGTAGGTTGAAGAGGTTGAAATGAGTTGATATACTTCTAGGTTATAGTATTCAAGCCACATGTATAAAAAAATAACATTTCGGTTATATTACTAAAATATAGAACATGAATGAGTGGCCACTACTTAGACAATTGATACTAATTTAAATAGAAAGAATTGGTTGCACACTGCAGTAGACTTTGTGAAACTTTAGCATGTATTAATGTATTATGTAAATATGTAAATGTAGCTATGTGTAATTAACATCCAGAAAATTGGTATGAAAAGGAATAAACTATGAATTCACCCATTACATCATACATATAAACTTTGAAATATCACATTGTCCATATAAATATAAAACATAAACGTATACCTTGTAGGTCAATTAAAACAACACTGTTTTAGTTTGATTTCTTGAGTGTAAAGAAATAGTTTGGAAAAAGCCACTTAGGAAGGAATGTATTTATTTTGGATCACAGTTTCGTATTCAATCAGTCCTGGTGAAGAAATCAGTGTTTGAAGCAACTGCTCACATTGCATCTACAACTGAAAAACAAGTAAGTATAAATGGAATCTACTATTAAGGACTTCGCTCCAACTTATACACTGCAAGATTCTAAACTTAAATGTTTTTATGTTCTATATCAATTTCTTTTTGTTCTTCCACTTCTCTTTACAGAATTTAATCTTAATGTAATATATTAATGATATCTTAATGTAACATGCTATTCTTAATGTAATGCAATGTAATATATGTTATTCTTTTAATTGATAATAGTGTACATTAATTAAATCAATCATATAATACAAATTTGGAAAAATAAATATTGCAGATAAAAAGTAAATTTTAAATGCTTCTCTAAATGAGAGATATTTCTAAATTAATATATGTACCAACAAGTAAAACAATTCACTAAATTAAGATACAGATTAGTGATAATTAACTAATAAAGTTAAAAGAGACTATAGCACTTTTACACTGTTCTGTAAAAGTGAATAATAATAATTGATGATGCTTTATTTTCAGAAAAATGACTCTGGAGTCACATTATTTATATCAAATTTAATTAATTCATGCCATAAATGAATAAATAAAAAGATAATTATTTGTTTCATACAAGAGTGTCAAATAATCTGGGCAGTGGTGGTGAATGCCTTTAATCCCAGCACTTAGGAGGCAGAGGCAGGCAGATTTCTGAGTTTGAGGCCAGCTTGGTCTACAGAGTGAGCTCCAGGACAGTCAGGTTTAACAAAAAAAAAAGTGTCAAATAATTGAATATTAGTAAAAGGAAGTATTTGTTTTAAAATTACAACAATATTCTTTGATAAAAAATATGAAAATATTTTTACATGTTTAAATATACCCTTAAGCAAATATAAAGTATAATACAAATAAGTATATAAAACCAGAAATAATTTATTTCTGTTCTTTTCCAAGTTTTAATCTATTTGTGTGTGTGTGAGCATGTGTGCATGTGGATAACTATAGTACTATCAGGAGCCAGAAAAATGAGGCAAAAGCAGATTGCCAGGAGCTGCAGTTACAGGTTACTGTAAGTTCCAGGGAACTGAACTCTGCAGAAGCAGGAAGTCTTACCTTGAAGTCTCAAAACTTATTTCTAAGGCGTGTTCTTATTTTTCAGTTACTCAAGTTGTTTCTTAAGCAAAAATAAAGGACTTCTTCCCCCTCATCTCATGTGACAATATTCATAATGTACAATTTTGATACAAAAGAATATAAAGTAAATTAAAAGATTCACAAATAAGAAAAAATGAAATCCAGGAAGTGTATACTCTGTACTAGGTTAGTAATTTCCATAAAGCTAGGCATAATTCTTGAGTATTTCATGTCTGTCTGTCTAGAGAGTCTACAATGGTCAGTTAACAAAGACAAAAACCTAGACATTAGTTTGATTATTGGAGAGATAAAGCATTGTCACCACTGATATATCTTTATAAATTCATCTTTGATTTGTCAATACAGGACCATCACTGAGTAAATCCATTCACCGGGTAGTCTTAGAAGGTAGAGGAGCTCTGATTTCATATACATCCCTAATTATTCCTTACACAGTTGACCTTAGTGTGTTCTTCAAAAGATCCATTTCCCTTTTCTGCTAAAATATTTATTTTTAAGGAAGAATTACAGGGAAGGAAATGGAGAGGAGCATGAGGAAAAGAAGGTCCAGCGCCAGGCCCAAAGTGGGATCCAGCTCAAGGGGAGGTCCCAAGGCCTCACACTATTAATGGGGCTATTGGGCACTTACAAAAAGTGACCTAGCATGACCACAATATGGAAGACCCAAAAAAACAGCTGAGTCAGATGCATATATTTGTATCCAACCAGTGGACAGAAGCAGCTGATCCTGGTTGTTGAATTAGGGAAGGCTTAATGAAGCTAAGGAAAAGGATGACCCTGTAGGAGGACCAGCAGTCTCAAATTAACCTGGACCCCTGAGATCTCTCAAAAACTGGGCCACCAACCAGGCAGCACACACCAGTTGATATGAGGCCTCCAACACACATACAGTAGAGGACTGCCGAGTCTGTGTTCATTCAGAGATGATGCACCTATCCCTCAAGAGACTGGAGGCCCCAGGGAGTTTAGAGGTCATGGCTGGGGGTATCTTAAGGACATCCACATGGAGACAGGAGGGTGGGAAGTAGGTATGGGATGCGGATCAGTAGGAGGGTGGTCGGGGCAGGGGAAGGGTTAAATGTGAAGTGCAAAAAAGTTAATTTAAATAAAGAATAACAAACGAATAAAATGTACCTTTCCAATCCTTATATTTTTAACTTCTCTTCTCTTCATATTTAACAATGTAGTATATTTTGGGATTTTGTTGGTTATGTCAGTTTATAGGATATGTATGCATGTTCTTATGTGTGTATATGTGATTACATGTGCTGTGGGGTGTGAGGTAATGTCAGAGAACAAAGTCAGGTGTCAGTCTCCTTTTTTACACCTTGTTTGAGACAGTCTCTTATTGTTACCACTATGTACCATGATATATATGGCCTATGACCTTCAGGAAATTCTGCTGCGCGAGTCTCCTGTCTTGCTATAGGAGTGCTGACTGACAGATGCATGATATGACATCCAGTTTTACACAAAGTTTGGGATCTTAACTTGGGTCTTCATGTTCATACAGCAAATACTTTTCTCACTGAGTAAGGTACCTCCTTTGTCCAAACTAGACAATTCTGTATGCCCCTTAATAGAAAGATATAATCTCATTAATCTATGTCATTTCATTTCTCCAGAGTAGTCTACTCTATGTCTTGACATTTACTGTACAACTCTTACTTTGAAGGCTTTTGTTATTACTACTTTCCTGCTTTTGTGAAAAGATACCCTACCACAATCAACTTAAGAGAGAGGAGGTATTTAGTTTATACTTTGAAATGATAATACATATCTATGATGGAGTTATCACTACAAAAGCTTGAGGACTCTAGTCACACCGTGTCCACTCAGAAGAGGCAGAGAGAAATGAATATGATTGCCCAGCTCATATTCTCCATTTTATAAATTTCAGGACCCCAGACCAGGGAATGATGCCAAATACAGTAGGCAAGTATTTTTACTTCAATTATCCTAACCCAGATAACTCCTTAGAATATTGCACCATTCGTTATCTCGTCTATATTTCTTCAATGAAATGAACTGCACTGCTTTATTTTCTGTGGAAACTAATGTTTAACCCCAGAATGATCCAAACAGGAAAGGTCTGTTTCTATTTTAAATACTCCTAAATTAAGATTGCTTTTGTTATTGTTATAATTGTTGTTGCTGTTTTTATTTTGATTTCATGAAAATTTTGTTAATGCTTTTACTTTTTTTGTGGTGGTTTGAATATTTTTCTCTCATTGAGTAGCAATATTAGGAGATTTGGCCTTCTTGGGATAGGTTTGGCCTTGTTGGAGGAAGTATGCCACTGTAGAAGTGGATTTTGAAACCCTCCTCCTGGCTGCCTGGAATGTAGTCTGCTCCTGGTTTCCTTCAGATAAAGCCATAGAAGTCTAGCCTCCTCCAGTACCATCTCTGCCTACATACTGCATGTTTACTGCCATGATGACAATGGGCTGAAACTCTGCAAGTGTAAACCAGCCCCAATTAAATGTCCTTTATAAGAGTTACCTAAGTCATGGTGTCTTTTCCCGCAATGGTCACCGTAACTAAGACACTTTTCTTGAAGTAATTAATTTAGTTTCGCTATAATTATTGCACCGTCTTCAGTAATAATTCAAGAAATATTCCCTCTGTCCACATGACATGTTTGATATAAGGTTGACCTTTTATATTGTGTACAATCAGAAAGTTAAAATCTAAACAATAACTAATATCAGTGCTTTTAATTTTGACACACACATATCTAAATTAGTATTATTTTGTTGTCTGATAGACATATAATGATAAGGTTTTTCTGATATTTATCCTTACATTATTAATCTTGTTTATTTTTATCACTAGTATGTTGAAGGGCAACTTTTGAAGAGTGAAACATTGTATTAATTCTTAACTTGTATTTCAGTCAAATATTTGGTTTTTTGTTTGTTTTTTGTTTGCTTTTTTTTTCTTGTGTGTAAAATTAGTAACCATGGTTATTTGAATGGAAATGTCCTCCTTAGACTCATGTCTTTGCACATTTGTCTCCAACTAGTGGCTCTGTTTCGAGAGATTACGGAACTTTTATGAGGTGAAGTCTTGTAAGAGGAACTATGTCACTGGCGTGCCCCACATTCTCTTCTACTTCTGTTTCCCATGTGAGTAGCTTCTGGAACCTGCTGCCATGCCTTCCCTGTCTGTTAATATCCCTTTCCTACAGTGAAGAACACTATCTCTTTTCAATCACAAGCTACATTCAACCACTTCTTCCTTAAACTGATGCTTTTATTTGTGGCTTTTTCTCACAGCAACAGAAAAGTAACTAATACAGTAACAAAAAGTTTCACATCTTTTAAATTTCCTATTGTCCTATTGTTTTCAATAGTGTGGCATGTTAATTCTATTTTCACCCATTTGGGTTTTTATGCTGGGCTTTCAGAATTCTTGCTGATTTTACTGTGGACCTCAATTTGCTTCTTGCTTAACCTATTTTGAGTGGCTCACAACTCCCTGTTCCTTTAGCTCCTTCTGGCCTCTAAAGTCACCTGCACACATTACACTTCCACATATGTAAAAATAAATGTAGAAATAATAATGATGACTCCTTTACTTTATAGACCTATAACTTTGTTTATTACTAGCACTACCTTCAAGTAAAAAAATATATGTAGAATTTATTTTTATTTCCATTACATAAATATTTTACTGTATCTTTTTAAAATTTAAAACATTTTTGCTAAAAATAAGAAAAAACTACACATAAACATCAGCACAGACCAACTAGATATCAATATCCTCATTTCATCTACATATTTTGTCCCATTGAAAGGGTCAGTGGTACACCTGAGCTGTCATCTACGGCAGCAATTCCTTTATGAGTACCTCATGAGTATATTGTAGCACATTAACTTTGTTACTGTTTTTGTGTGGCTTGCATGTGATTGATGCTTCATTTTATTATTTTTCTTCTTGTATTTGTTAGTTTTTTTGTTTGGTTTTGTTTTGGTGGTGTTTTTGTTTTGTTTTGTTTTGTTTTTGTTTTTAATTTGCTTAGGTCTGGTTTAGATTTTGAGGCAGGATCTTGTAGTCCGTGTTAGCTATGCATTTCTCCCACTTCATTCCTGGCATTGCAGGCCTGGACCACTGTGCCCAGAGGGTAAGGCTGTTTTCTAGTGGAGGCGTGTTTCTTTGTTTATTTATTTGTGTTAATGTGCTCCTATGGAAGAGCACCTGGTGCCTTTAACTACTGAGCAGTTTATTTTTAAGTACTGAGGAATGGCCTTACAGTTAAGAATTTCATACACATGTAAGATGATTCAAAAGCTGTAAAATAACTCAAGGATATATAACATGGAACATTTTGGGTGCCCTCCTTTGTCCTTGGATTCTCTGGGTGTTTGGCCATAGCATCAATGTTTAGCATAGAACTAAGTGAAAGGAATTCTTTAGGTCCATGACAGTATCACAGGGATATCTCTGCATATGCAGCATCATTGACCAAAGTGATACATTGTACATATTTATGATTTTAACACTTTCCAGATAATGAGAGTTTTGGCATCCTCAACTAACTCGCTTCCTGATTCGGAGTTCTTTTTGTTCTATTATTCCATTACACAATGATTTACTCACATTACGTGAATTCATTATCTGGAGAAACATGCACATATCGTACATTTGACTTTTAGTCTTAAATAAGCACTTTCACATAGTAGGCATACACACATGTAAATTTAAATATAAAAAAATCATTTAAGTGGTCCAACAAGTTTGTATTGTTTATGTGTATTGTATATTAGTGTATGTGCATGTTCTTCCATGTATGTATGTGTGTTTTTACATATCTGTGGGGACCAGAAGAAAACTTCAGGTGTTGTCCTTCAGAATGTATCTAACTTGGGGTGGTTTGCAGTTGACTCTCTACATTTTTTATTTTAGACAGAAATTTTCATTAGGCTGGAAATTAGGAAGTAAATGGTTGGACCACAGGGATCTTCTTGTCTCCTCCTCCATAATACTGAAATTAGAAGTCCATGCTACTACATTTCACTTTTTTTTATATTAACTGTTAGGATGTAGCTCAAGCCCATATGCTTTCATAGCAAACACTTTAGTGAGTGAGCCATCCTTAAGCCCATGTTCTGTGATAATGTGACATTTATATCAAATTCTGATCTACCAAACTTATTTCCTAGTGGTTTTCCTTGTATTTAGCTTATAGGTACTGAGTCTGAGAAGCTGCCGATGACCATTTTGGCTTTTTACTATATGCTTTGAAGACATATTGATTAATCTCTTTGGCTTGCTTTAAATGGTTGCATTTTTCTAAGTTTTTATATGTGTTTATATATTCTGAATACTAAGCACTTTTAAGATACAGAATTTCAATATGTGCTTTTATTATATAGACCTCTGTTACTTTACTAAAGTCCTTGACATATTACATTTTTATTTTTCCTTTTTCTATTTGAAAATAGCTGTTTCCTCATGGACTATATTCTGATTATTCTTCCCCTTCCTCAACTTTTCCCAGATGCGCCCTTACAACCCATCTACCCCAAACACATACCCTTCTTTTTTTCTCTCATTAGAATGAAAATAGGTATTTAAAAATAAAATGAGTGCAAACAATCTGGGATAGGACAAATCTACTCAACTAATGGAAAAGAAAGCCAATAAAAATATGAGAAACCTATATAGTCACTGAAATGAATGTGGCAGCATACAAGTGCAAGTAACTAGCCAATGAGTAGAGCAAATGGATTCGTGGATATAATTCTTAGTTGTGATATTTGTACTTTGGTTTCTTTTGTATTTTCTTTCTTCTCTTGAGTGAAATATCTTTGTGTTGTTCGAATGGTTTCTGAGAAGTTGGCTGCTTATCTTTTTAGAATAGTATTCAGATATTAAGAAAAATCAAATTTTCACATACATAGATGAAGCCATAAAAATATCGTGCTTATGTGAGGTAGATAAATCAGCATTGAAAGGCAAATAGAGTATATTTTCCCAACTATTTTCTTGATCTTAGGTAAGCATCTATCTATTACCATAGTTCTTCAAGGTGGTTTTTAATAAAACCTTCCCATTGCTATGTTAAGGAATTTCCCCTCTATCTCATTCACTTGTATTATTGATCTGACAAAAGCATCAAGTAATACAGAAAATTCTGTTCAGCCACAGATATCCTCCATTCAACATGGTTCTGTGCATGCATACTACCTGATAAAATCTGAAACTATCAGATAATACAGATAATTTTAACTTTGAAGAGATCTTTCTTTGACTTTTTGCTAAGAAATGAAATTGCAGAGTTTCTAAGAAAGAGACTTTACTCTCCTCAACCTTGGAGGTAGGTTTACCACAGGGCAATAAATATATTTACCTAAATATATATGCACTGATTTTAGTTGATGTTCTTTTTCTTTACAAATTATCATCATCTAAAAAAGAACCTCTACTTTCTTGCTTAAATTCACTGCATTGTTCCAGAAGGGCATAAGCACTTTTCAACAAGAAAAGAGGTGATTTAACTCTTAGAGGAATCCTGGAATCCTGGCTTCTCCTTTCTGGCCAGTCAAATTTCTGATTTAATGTTGGCCAGAATGCAAACACCTTTGCAAATTAACCTGGAGGATTATCAGATACATTACCAAAGATCTTTAGAATCTTGCTAATTCTAATCCTTACTAATTCTCCAACTAGAAATACCACCACTTACTATTTCTGACACAATGATGCCAGCTAGTTCACATTAAGGTGTCAACTTGCCAGTAACTGCCAGTTACATAAACAAAAATTGTGGGAACCCATTTGAACTTGGCTGTGATGGATCAGTGCAGACTTGTGATTACATTCACAACTTTGTATCTGTCTGCTTATATGTGTATAACACTCTTAGTTACACTTACTAGTTGCTTTTCTCATTGCTGTGTCAGGCTGCTGTCATAAACAAATCAAGGGTGAAAGGGTTTAGTTTTTCTTAAAGTTTGAACATACTGTCCATTGTGTCATGGATAGCATAGAGAACACTGCATGAATTAGTAACATGATGTCTACTCAGGAAGCAAAGCAACATGAATGCAAGTACTCAAATACATTCATTGTCTTCATTCAGTCTAGGACTTCAGCCTGTGGCATGATGCTTCCCACATTTAGTGTGTTCTTTCTTCCTCTACTAACCTAATCTAGAAAATTTTATGCAGCAAACATGTCCAGAAAATTGTCTCCTGGTGGTTCTAGGCCTTATCAAATTGACAATAATAACTTTCACAATGAATCCTGGCACTTATTTTATATTGTCCTGTGCATATTGTATCCATATAAACATTTTTCTTAAAGTTTGTGTTTCATCAACCTGGAGGAGTCAGACTTCAAAGGAAGCTCAGTGATGGTCTCTCTGAACAAGATTTAAAATTTTCACTCAGAGGATGAAAACAGAGCCCCATATGTGCCACTTGGTAAGTGGAAGGACCTTTGTCTGATTGCCAGAACCTACAAATAATAACAATTAATAATGATAATAATAATAGTAGTAATAGTAGTAGTAGTAGCAGTAGTAAAGGTATAGTGCTTTGGGCTTATAAACCCAAAACAAGAGAGGTCCTATGGGTTTGTTGGCCAGGCAGACTCCTTATTTGGTAAATTCCAGGACAAAGAAAGACCTTGTCTCAAAAGTGTCTCAGTGTTAAGGGAAAGATATAGGTATTTATCTGCTAGCCTTTACTTACGTATGTACACACTCACATACACACTTGTATATTTACACACATGCTCACACATGCTCACACATGCGCACATGTGCGCGCTTGTGCGATCACACACACACACACACACACACACACGCACGCACGCACGCACACACACACACACACACACACACACACACACACACACCACTTCAGTTTCCAAACCAACTCCCGAGTTAGATTGCATCCTATCTAGTATGCTGCCTTCATTTGCATATCTGTCCTTCTTGAGGCTCTTTGAGAGCATGAATCACTGACTCTGTAGTATTACAGGTACTGTAATTGTTCATCATGCTCCTACTGATATGACCCAGTCAGTTCATTCTGGCGTAAGTACAAAAGGGTATAGTCTGCACTTGGGAGACACTGTCAGTTCTCATGAGCTCCTTGTCCCAGATAGTTTCAATGTTTACAAAGTACATGAAAAAGAAGTAGGCACTGATATCTTTGAATAAATAAGTTAAATATGTACATATTCATGTGTATATGTGTAAAACAATAATAATTCACAAAGATGCCATAAATTTGAGAGTGTATAGGAAAATAGACAAGATGGAAGAGAGTAGTGGTAGAAGTTGAGTAAATAGAAGCTGATGCAGGAAATTCTGAAATAATTAGAAAATAAAAAAATTAAGAAAATAAAAAACAACAAAATGTTTTAAATTTTGCTTTGTGGAGCTATAACTCACATAAAAATTCCCATTTATATATTTCATTATTTTAGTATATAAACAACTATATACAACCACCTTCAACCATGAGATATTCCTAAGAGTTTTATGAGAAATCATAGGTCTCACTGTCTTGCTCCACAACCATTCCTAACTCTACACATCATTTCTCTGCTGTTACTTTAGACCTTTTGTTTCAAAAGTTTTATGAAAAATCCTCTGAGAAAAGATTGCTTGTTTTTTTACTAGATATTTTCATTATTTACATTTCAAATGTTATTCCTTTTCCTGGTTTCCCTTCCAAAAATTCCTTATCCCATCGCACCTACCCCTGCTCATCAACCCACCCACTCCCACTTCCCTGATATTCCTCTATACTGGGGCATGGAGTCTTCTCAGGACCACGGCCCTCTTTTCCCATTGATGTCCAACAAGGCCATCCTCTGCTACATGTGTAGCTGGAGCCATGGGTCCTACCAACTGTACTTTTCAGTTTGTGGTTTGGTCACTGGATGCTCTTTGGGTACTGGTTGGTTCATGTTTTTCTTCCTATAGGGCTGCAAGATCCTTCAGTTCCTTTAGTCCTTTCTTTAGCTCCACCATTGGGGACCTTGTGCTCAGTCCAATGGTTTCCTGAGAGCATGCACCTCTGAGAGCAGAGCCTCTCAGGAGACAACTATTTAAGGTTCCTATTATCAAGCAATTCTTGGCATCCACAATAGTGTCTGAGTTTGGTGACTATATATGGGATGAAGTCTTTAGATGGTCTTTCCTTCAGTCTTTGCGCCACACTTTGTCTCTGTATCTCCTCCTATGGGGGTTTTGTTCCCCCTTCTAAGAAGGACTGAATTATCCATACTTTGGTCTTTCTTCTTCTTGAGCTTCATGTAGTCTGTGAACTGTACCTCGGGTTCAAGCTTCTGGGCTATTATCCACTTATCAGTGAGTGTATGCCATGTGTGTTCTTTTGTAATTGTGTTACCTCACTCTGAATGATATTTTCTAGTTCCATTCATTTGCCAAAGAATTTCATGAATTCATAGTTTTTTAGTAGCTGAATAGTACTCCATTGTGTAAACATACCACAATTTCTGTATCCATTCTTCTGTTGAGGGACATCTGGTCCTTTCCAGCTTCTGCCTATTATAAGTCTCCTATGAACATAGTGAAGCACGTGTTCTTGTTACATGGTGGAGCATCTACTGGGTATATACCCAGTAGTGGTATAGCTGGGTCCTCTATTAGTACTATGTCCAATTTTCTGAGTAAGTCCCAAACTGATTTCTAGAGGGGTTGTACCACTTTGCAATCTCACCAGCAAGTCAAGAAAGTTCCTCTTTCCCCACATCTTTACTAGCATTTGCTGTCACCTGAGTTTTTGATCTTAGTCATTCTGACTGGTGTGAGGTGAGGTAAAATCCCAGAGTTGTTTTGACTTGCATTTCCCTGATGACTAAGGATGTTGAACATTTCTTTAGGTACTTCTCAGCCATTCAATATTCCTTGGTTGAGAATTCTTTGTTTAAGTTCTGTACCCCATTTTAAAGACTTGAAGTTTTTGTCATACAGATCTTTTACTTGCTTTGTTAGAGTCATACCAAGATACTTTATATTGTTTGTGACTATTGTGAAGGGTGTCATTTCCCTAATTTCTTTCTCAGCCTGTTTATCCTTTGAGAGGGGAAGGCTACTGATTTGTTTAAGTTAATTTTATATCCAGCCACTTTGCTGAAGTTGTTTATCAAGTTTAGGAGTTCTCTGGTGGAATATTTGGGGTCACTTGATTTACCATCATATCATCTGCAAATACTGATAGTTTGTTTTCTTCCTTTCCAATTTGTATCTTCTTGACCTCATTTTGTTGTCTAATTGTAATAGATAGAATTTCAAGTACTAAATTGATTAGATAGAGAGAGATAGGGCAGCCTTGTCTAGTCCCTGATTTTAGTGGGATTGCTTCAATTTTCTTTCCATTTAACTTGATGTTGGCTACTGGTTGGTTACTGGGCCTTGAATTCCTGATCTTTCTAAGACTTTTATCATGAAAGGGTTCTGGATTATGTCAAATGCTTTCTCAGTATCCAATGAGATGATCATATGATTTTTTTCTATGAGTTTGTTTATATACTGGATTACATTGATGGATTTTGGTATATTGAACCATCCCTGCATCCCTGGGATAAATCATACTTGATCATGATGGATGATTGTTTTGATGGGTTCTTGGATTCAGTGTGCAAGAATTTTATTATTTTTACATCAATATTCATAAGGAAAATTGGTCTGAGAGTGCCTTCTGTTTCTATCTTGTGGAATAGTTTGAGGAATATTGTAATTAGGTCTTCTTTGAAGGTCTGATAAAACTCTGCCCTAAACCTGTCTGGTCCTGGGACTTTTTTGATTGGGAGACTATTAATGACTGTTTCTATTTCTAGCAGTTATGGAACAGTTTAGATCATTGATCTGATCTTGATTTAACTTTGGTACCTGGCATCTGTCTAGAAAATTGTCCATTTCATCCAGGTTTTCCAGTTTTGTTGAGTATAGGCTTTTGTAGTAGGATGTCATGATTTTCTGGATTTCCTCAGTGTCTGTTGTTATGTCTCCCTTTTCATTTCTGATCTTGTTAATTGGGATATTGTCTCTGTGCCCTCTAGTTAGTCTGGCTAAGGGTTTATCTATTTTGCTGACTTTCTCAAAGACCAGCTCCTGATTTGGTTGATTCTTTGTATAGTTCTTTTTGTTTCCATTTGGTTGATTTTAGCTCTGAGTTTGAATATTTCCTGCTGCTGACTCCACTTGGATGAATTTGCTTCTCTTTGTTCTAGAGCTTTCAGATGTGCTGTCAAATTGCTGGTGTATGCTCCCTCCAATTTCTTTTTGGAGGCACTTAAAGCTATGAGTTTTTCTCTTAGGACAGCTTTCATTGTGTCCCATAAGTTTGGGAATGTGTGGCTTCATTTTCATTATACTCTAGGAAGCCTTTAATTTCTTTCTTTATTTCTTCTTTGACCAGGTTATCATTAAGTAGAGTGTTGTTAAGCTTCCATGTGTATGTGGGCTTTCTATTGTTTATGTTGTTATTGAGGAGCAGCCTTAGTCCGTGGTGATCTGATAGCATGCAAGGAATAATTTCCATCTTCTTGTATCTGTTGAGGCTTGATTTGTGACAATTTGATTTGGTCAATTTTGGAGAATGCACCATGAGTTGCTGAGAAGAAGGTGTATCCTTTTGTTTTAGGATAAAAAGTTCTATAGATATCTCTTAAATCTATTTGTTTCATAACTGCTGTTATTTCACTGTGTCTTTGTTTAGTTTCTGTTTCCATGATCTGTCCATTGCAGTGAGTGGGGTATTAAAGTCTAACACTATTATTGACTGCGGTGCTATGTGTGCTTTGAGCTTTAGCAAAGTTTCTTTTATGAATGTAGGTGCCCTTGCATTTGGAGCATAGAGGTTCACAATTGAGAATTCATTTTGGTAGATCTTATCTTTGATAAGTATGAAGTGTTCCTCCTTATCTTTTTTGATCACTTTAGGTTGAAAGTCGATTTTATTCGATATTAGAATGGCTACTCCAGCTTGTTTCTTGGAACCATTTGCTTGGAAAAATGTTTTCCAGCATTTTATTCTGAGGTAGTGTCTGTCTTTATCACTGAGGTGGGTTTTCTGTATGCAACAAAATGTTGGGTCCTGTTTATGTACACAGTCTGATAGTCTATGCCTTTTTATTGGGGAGTTGATTCCATTGATATTAATAGATATGGAAATGTAGTTGTTACTTCCTGTTATTTTTGTTGTTAGAGTTGGAATTCTGTTCATGTGGCTATCTTCCTTTAGTTTTGTTGGAAGATTACTTTCCTGCTTTTTCTAGGATGTAGTTTCCCTCCTTGTGTTGGAGTTTTCTATTCATTATCCTTTGAAGGGCTGGATTTGTGGAACAATATTGTGTAAATTTGTTTTTTTTTTTATGGAATACTTTAGTTTCTCCATGTATGTTAATTGAGAGTTTTGCTGAGTATAGTGGCCTGGGCTGGCATTTGTATTCTTTTTGGGTCTGTATGACATCAGCCCAGAATTGTCCGGCTTTCGTAGTCTCTGGTGAGAAATCTGGTGCAATTCTGATAGGTCTGCCTTTATATGTTACTTGACCTTTATCCCTCACTTCTCTTAACATTCTTTCTTTGTTTTGTCCATTTGTTTTTTTTTGACTATTATGCTTTGGGACGAATTTCTTTTCTCATTGAAACTATTTGGAATTCTATAGGCTTCTTGTATGTTCGTGGGCATCTCTTTTTTTAGGTTAGGGAGGTTTTCTTCTATAATTTTGTTGAAGGTATTTACTAGCTCTTTAAGTTGGAAGTCTTTATTCTCTTCTATACCTATAATCCTTAGGTTTGGTCTTCTCATTGTTTCCTGGATATCCTGGATGTTTTGTGTTAGCAGCTTTTTTCATTTTGTGTTTTCTTTGACTGTTGTGACAATATTTTCTATGGTATCTTCTGCACCTGAGATTGTCTCTTCTATCTCTTATATTCTGTTAGTGATGCTTGCATCTATGGCTCCTGACTTCTTTCTTAGGTTTTCTATCTTCAGACTTGTCTGTCTTTGTGGTTTCTTAATTTTTTCTACTTCCATTTTCAGGTCCTGGATGGCTTTCTTCAATTTGTTCACCTGTTTGTGCTTTCCTGTAATTCTTTAAGGAATTTGTGTGTTTCCTCTTTAAGGGCTTCTACTTGTTTACTTGTGTTCTCCTGTAGTTCTTTAAGGAAGATATTTATGTCCTTCTTAAATTCCTCTATCACTATGTTGAGATTTGATTTTTTAGATCCAAATCTTGCTTTTCCGGTGTTTTGGGATATCCAGGACTTGCTGTGGTGGGAGTACTAGGTTCTGATGATGCCAAGAAGTCTTGGTTTCTATTGGTAAGATTCTTGTGTTTGCCGTTCACCATCTGTTGATCTCTGGTGTTAGATGTTCTTGCTGTCTCTTGCTGGAGCTTGTTCCTCCTGTGGGTCTGCAAGCCTGTGTCTGCACTTCTGGGTGGCCAGCTCTTCCCTGGTAAGACCTGTGTGCAGAGGGCTGTGGATCAGCCGTCCCTCCTGAGTGCAGAGGGCTGTGGATTAGCCGTCCCTCCTGAGTGCAGATGGATGAATGAAGGATGAGGCCCAGTTGCTCTGCAGCTTCTGTGGCCTATGCCTCCCAGCTGGTCCCACCTTAAAAAGCTACCCGATAGAAAATGGCGACCTTGCCTGAGTCCTGGGTTCATAGCACTCCCTGGAGAGAAGCTCTCTCTTTGCTGGAAAGAAGCACAGAGGGTTGTGGATCAGCTGTCCCTCTTAGATGTAGATGAAGGTAGAAAGGATCCTGTCCCAGCTGCCCTGCCACTTCTGTATGTATTTCTATATAACTGAAATATGTCATAAAGTTTCAGGGTCTACAGTTTCTTATTCTGCATATTCTTGTGTTGGACTTCATGATTCTAATAAGCCCATACAAAAAAGACATGATCCGTATATATTATTTAAGAGCCATTTCCCTAAATTGGACAAATCTAGGGCTATTCTAAACTATTCCCAAGCACAAAACCTCCAGTTACTTGCTTTTATCCTGGCCATGCAGTTCTGGTCCATAGCAGCTTCCTTCTTCTCAGTGCCCCCCCCCCCATACTCTATACCTGCAACCCCCTCTCAAACAGCCAGTCCCACCTTTCTCCTTCCACTACTCAATGACTGTCTCTAGTCTTTCACTGACCAGTTATTGAGGAGAATAATGACATGGCATCTTTTGAGTACTTAAGCTTCTGCTCCTCTGTGGCAATGACAACTTGAGGAACCAGTTTTAGCATTAGAACACAGGCAGCCTCAGACCAAAAAACTATAATATTATACCAAGTCTTTAAGTAGCATGTTATTTGTATAAACAGCATAACATAAATGCAGTGGTTAGCAAATTTTTCTTCACTTTTTCCAACAATATCACATAAAAAAGGTTGCTCTTATTAATTGAACCTCAAGCCATCAACACTGAAGATATTTTCAAAACAGAATTTTTCTGGGATATCTCAGACAGCCTCAAATAAGGATTCCTCAGAAATATGTTTCAACAGACATTCCATATGTGTCTTTCATTGCTTTTCTGTTATTCATTTTCATGACTATTGATGCTGGGTTTTCAAGTTTGCATAATATTATGCATGAAAATCATGGTTTTTGAGATGAATTAAATACCTAGTTTAATACCTACATAGATTATTTACCATATTTATCAGCATATGAATAAAATAGCAATATATACACAGACTTAAAAATTCATTTGCTTAAATGGCAAGGACGCTTGTATCTGAAAAACATTTGTGATTTTTTTTTATTTGATGTCCTTATGTCTGTCCATGATATTGTTCTTTAATAGCTGACATTTTCATGTGCAGATCTGTCATTTAGTTATCAAATATTTATAGGCATTGTAATTGGATAATCTACTTTCGGAGAATTCCACATCAGAGGAAGACAAATCACTGTCCTCAGAGCATCCTTTAAATTCAGAGAGCATGCACATATCAGAATCATGCCATACTCTTCTTTAATATGCTATAAAGCTTCCTAGCAGCCTACAGAATAAACTCAATCCATATCAATGAATTTCTGTAAGTTTTTCTGACAACACAATCTAGAAGATATATTATTAGGAATCTCTTGTACATCTCTTAACTTACCCAGTATTATCTCACACCGTGAATGCTCATTCGAGCTGCCCATCATGTAATGATCCAGCCAACAGCATGTCTACCACACTGTCTTGATCACAGTGCTCAAAAGAATGAGACACTGGCTGGTAACAACATAATGTGGCCCCAATTTCACTGACAATCTAGCAAAAGCAAGATACTATAACACATTCAATCCCTTGAAATGCCAATAAGAACCTAGTCACTGATGCTTTACACAGTCTAAGTCTAATGATCTAAGTCAAATATGTTTTAAAAAGGAAGAAAGACCTAATGATCTAGGTCTTTTCCAGCTTCTGGCTATTATAATAAAAGTATAATATAAATAAGGCTGCTTTGAACATAGTGGAGCATATGTTCTTGTTATATATTGGATCATCTTCTGGGTATATGCCCAGGAGTGGTTAGCTGGGTCTTCAGATAGAACTATTTCCAGTTTTTTGGGGAACTGCCAGATTGATTTCCACAGTGATTGTACCAGCTTGCAATCCCACCAGCAATAGAGGAGTCTCCCTCTTTCTCCACATCCTTGACAGCACCTGCTGTCACCTGAGTTTTTGAACTTAGCCATTCTGAGTAGTGATAAGTAGACTATCAGGGTTGCTTTGATTAGCATTTCCCTGATGACTAGGGAAGTTGAATATTTTTTTTAGATGCTTCTCAGCCCTTTAATATTGCTTGGTTGAAAATTCTTTGTTTATCTATGTACCCCATTTTTAATAGGGTTATTTGTTTCTCTGAAGTCTAACTTCTTGAATTCTTTATTTATACTGAATATTATCCCTCTATCAAATGTAGAGTTGGTAAAGATCTTTTCCCAATCTGCAGGTTGTCATTTTGTCTTGTTGACAGTGTTCTTTGTCTTACAGAAGCTTTTCAATTTTATTAGATCCCATTTGTCTATATTTGATCTTAGAGCCTGAGCGATTGTTATCCTGTTCAGAAAAATTTCCCCTGTGTCAATGTGTTTGAGGCTCATTCCTATTTCCTCTTCTGTTAGATTCACTGTATCTGGTCTTATGTGGAGGTCCTTGATCTACTACAACTTGACCTTTGTACAAGGAGATAGGAATGGATGAATTTGTATTCTTGTACATGCCAACCTCCAGTTAAACCAGCACGATTTGTTGAATATGCTGTCTTTTTCGCACACTGGATTTTTTTAGCCTTATTGTCAAAGATCACTTAACCATAGGTATGTGGGTTTTTTTTCTGGATCTTAAATTCTATGCCAATACCCACAATAAAACTCACAGACCATAGGAAGCTTAAGAAATGGGAAGACCAAAATATGAATGTTTCTATCCTTCTTAGAAGGGGAAACAAAATAAATATGGGAGTAGGTAGGGGGAGGGACTTGAGGGGAGAGAGGAGGGATAGGATAAAAAAGGGAGGGCAGGATCAGATATGGAAAAGATCATATATGAGAAGAGGGATGGGATGGGGGGTTTGTGGAGGGGAAACTGGGAAAGGAGACGTTTCAAATGTAAATAACTGATATAACCAATAAAAAGAAGAAGAAGGAAAAGAAGGAGGAGGAGGAAGATGAGAAGAAGAGGAAGAAGAAGAAGAAGAAGAAGAAGAAGAAGAAGAAGAAGAAGAAGAAGAAGAAGAA
>NW_022196891.1:8711740-8718346 GCF_008632895.1 Mastomys coucha
GAAGAAGAAGAAGAAGAAGAAGAAGAAGAAGAAGAGGAAGAAGAAGAAGAGGAAGAAGAAGAAGAAGAGGAAGAAGAGAGAGAAAATATTAGGTATTTGTGAGACAAATGATAGTCAATGCCTTCCTGGCACTTTCAGTCCTAAAGGGTGAATGGAAAGAAGGGGCATTTCTCCTCTCTTTGTTTAAAACTTGCCCATAGCATTACAAAGGTATCTATTAATATAATTTACACAAGTGTTGATATTATTGACGGATACTAGTCTGTCTGGCATTATATGATATGTAAAACCTTAACTCAGGTGCTTAACCCATTGAACCATTTTCTCAGTGTCTGTGCTCTTTTCCTTTTCTACTGAAAAGTTAGTTACAACTAAAATTTTAATAACATTTTTTTATTATCATTTCTTCACCTCTCAAAAGCTTTCTTTTTTTTTGTTTTGTTTTTTGAGATAGGGTTTCTCTGTGTAGCCCTGGCTGTCCTGGAACTCACTCTGTAGACCAGGCTGGCCTCAAACTCAGAAATCCACCTGCCTCTGCCTCCCAAGTGCTGAGATTAAAGGCGTGCACCACCACTGCCTGGCTTCAAAAGCTTTTAAAACATATTTACTGTCATTATTTCACTAGCACTACTAGTACTAGTACTACTACTACTACTGCTGCTGCTGCTGCTGCTGCTTCTGCTTCATTTTCTTCTTCTTCTTCTTCTTTTCCTTCTTCTTCTTCTTCTTCTTCTTCTTCTTCTTTTTATTATTATTATTATTATTATTACTATTATTATTATTATTATTATATGTGTGTTTATTTCTGTGTTCTAATAATGTATATGAAACCTTTTTTTCTTTCACCTTTATGTAAATTCTTGAGATCAAATTTAGGTCAACACAGATTATGTGATTACAGCTTTTCCCACTGAATCTTCTTCCTGGCTCTCTTTTGGGATCTTTGATGTCTGGCTCTTCTTTTTAAACAGGATGAAGTTGGGTCACTGAAATCTCTCATGATAATGTCTGCCTTTCCCAGCTTCTAACTGCAATCTCACATTTTCAGGTTGTATGTCTTATGTTCATCTTATTATCTTATGTTTTTCTTAAATTATCTTTGATCAGGTCTTTCAAATAGAGGTTTCACAAGGATTGTCAGATTAGAGTTCTCTGGTGTATGTTTCTTTATCTCTCCCTTGTGTTTATATCCATATTCTTAGAACATGGTATGATGCTCCTGTATGATAATCCAGGTTCGCTTATAGTACAGTGTAGTACAGAGGCTCCATCAAAGGCTCAGGAGATAATATTTTCATTATTCTTTTGGATCTCCTTAGGTTCTAGTTTCCTATTAACAACTTTTTTTTTTTTAAAAAAAAGGTATTTTAAGCAGCCTGTGCTAAACATTTATAAACAAAATTTAGGGCTAGAATCTTTAAATCTTTCTTTATCTACAGATATGGTAATCTGGGAATTCAGTAAGGTTGTCCTGAAACAAAGACAATAAACCAATTCAATTCAATTCAATTCAATTCAATTCAATTCAATTCAATTCAATTTAATTCAATTCAATCCAATCCAATTCAATTCAATGCAATTGAGTTCAATTCAATACATGTGGACTCAATTCAATGGCTACATGAGTCTTCACAGTTTAGCTTCTTCAACCATTACTGTTGAAGAATGTGGATACACACATCTGAGTGTCCAGGAGATGTTTTAAAAACACCATTGTATAATTACAAGTCATTGAATCTTTCATATCATCTGGGGTGTCTAGATAGCATCTGTATATCAAAGTTACCTCCAAACAAAGCAGCCATTAACAGTGTGCACCTTAGTTAGGGTTAACTACAGTTGTGATGAAATACCATCATCAAAGGCAACTTGAGGAGGAAAGGGTTTATTTACTTCACAATTCCATATAACTTCATCATCAGAAGTGGTGAAGGCAAAAACTCAAACAGAGAAAGGACTTGGACACAAGAGCTTATGGTGAAGCCATGAGACATACTGCCTACTGGCTTGCTAAATTTGGCTTGCTTAGCCTGATTTCTTGTAGCACTCAGGAACAGATGCCCAGGGATGGCACTGCACACAAAAGGGAGGTTGTGACCTCCCACATCAGTCATTAACAAAGGAAATGCCCTACAGCCTAATATTATGGAAGCATTTTCTCAATTGAAATTCTCTATATTAAGTTAACTCTAGCTTATATCAAGTTGACATAAAACTAGCCAGCACAGTATGTGGATATAGAGGAAAACTATTATGAAAATATCTCTTACATTCTAAAAGACTGGAACTTCTGTTGTGCTCCACTGCCAGAGTTTAAAAAGTATCTTGTGTTCACTTAACAATGATGTCCTACTATGGGTTGAGCCTCTTATGGGTTGAGCCTCTTAACTTAGCCTCCATTTAAGAGAACAACGAAACAAGTAGTTTTACTTGCTTTGAATTTCCCACATAAGTAATACTAACTGAAGAAAATAATGCATACTTTATATTAAATCATGTACTATTCTATGTCCCTTATCCTGATAACAATTTGTATGTATGTATGTATGTATGTATGTATGTATGTATGTATGTAATAAATGCTGAAAATGGCAAAGAAGTTGAAAAATATCCACTATAAATACTGAAAGCAACATGCAGATATTTCTTGATGTTGTTAGTTTGCTTGTTATCTGGGCTATGTGGAGTCTATAACATGTCATTGCTTGTGAAACTCTGTTAAAGACTTCTGTGATATATTCTAGTTATTTCTTTCATGATGCTACTAGATCAGGCAAAAACCAAGTGCCACATTGTAAAAAGTTCATCGTTGGATATTTGAGATTCACTCACCATACTCTGGCCTTCAAAATGCTTAGAAAATAATTCTTTCATCTACCAGCAGCTTCTCAGTAAGTTCAAGTTGGCTCTAATCTACATCTGTTACTGTCCTTGGTAGTCATTTCAGGGTAAAAGCATCTATAAAATGCTTGGGTTTCTATGGCAACTGGGTTTCAACCTCCACCACTAGTCTCTTCCAGGCTTTCTTTTGAGACCCTGATCATGGCACATGGTCCAGACCTCCAATTTTTCTCCATGACACCTTCAATCCTCGTGTTTCTACAGTAAATGAAACTCCACTCATTACCTCTCTTTACGAATTCTAGCCCTGGCATAGGGTATCAAGCTTTAGCTTCTCTTCATGACCCCTTTTAAGCCTTCCCATCTAGTACATCTTGTATTTGACATGGTAAAGTTCATTTGTCTGCCTCTGGAACACAGTTTCTTTGTACTAACAGGGAAAACAGTTTCCAAGAAGATATTGCCTCAATGATGTCAGTTTTATTTGTATCAGAGCTGATTCTTCTGCCAAAGTTGACTAGCATTGAATGTTCCAGCAAAGCAATTGCTTCACTTTATTGATTCGGTTGTTTTGTTACCAACAGCCTGTTCTTCATTTCCATTTGAACAGAGCCACAGATTTTTAATTCAAAATATTTAGGTGCTTCAATAAACTCTTTAAGGAATTATTGAAACTTCTCTTTGAATCATTACAAACTAGGTATTTATTTCCCTTTGCATTTCCCTCCATATTCTTTATTCTCCAAATTCCCACAGAACATCACTCTGAGCTCTGAGCACTGAACTGCTTTGGCAGCCCAAAGCTTAATGCCACCACAATCCTGCCAAAATCAGATTATCAGGTCTGTGACAGAAATATTCCATGCACTTGCCAGCAATTATTTCTGTTATTGTCAGGGTTTCAATGGCTATGATAAGACACCAGGATGAAAAACAACTAGGAGAAGAAAGTGTTTACTTCGTCTAATGGCTGGTAGGGCATAATCTAGGGAAGTTAGAGCAAAAACTCAAGCCAGGAATCTGGAGGCTAGAAATGAAGCAAAAGGCATGGAGGAATAGTGCTTATCAGTTTGCTCAGCCTGCTTTATGTATACCAGGAAAATTTGGCCTATGGGTTGGGCCTTCTCACACCAATCAGTAATCAAGAGACTTGTCTATAGGCTAATCTTATGGAAATTTTCTAAATTCATATTCCTTCTTCCAACTATGTTAAATATAAACCAAGAGAACAAAATCCAACCAGAAGTAGGGGTTAAGTCTTTTCATTGCTCTCCAGAAAGTCATTAGTATCTTGTTTTCCCTCCTTCTCCATCTACATATCACCTTTCTGATATTGCTGCTTTGTAAGATAGGTTCACCATGTGTAGCAGGCAGGATGTGTCCCCTGGTCATTATTCATTGGCATTTCAGAATGGCCTTCTTATGCTTTCCACACTCCCTAGTCATCTTTCTGCTAAAGTGATCGCCCATTGCTGCCTACTTCATGGCCCACCACCAGAACGTAAGCTTACCAAGGGAGCATCCCACATTGTTTTATCTTCATCCACAGTACTCTACACAAAATAATGAAATACATATGGAATAGGAAATCAAAACTTCTTTGCAGAAGTGGTAGGAATGGGCACCCATGTGCATGTAAACATCCTTAACTCACATATACATTCATGCAAAGAGACATATACATATGTACATAAATATATCTCTCTCCTTTCCTCTCTGTTTCTCTCCCCCTCCCCCAGCCCTCCTATATACACCCTGTATCTACTAACCTCTTCTTGGGAATAGTAAATAATTCACAATAAATAAAAATGCTTATAATAAGTTTTTTTTAAATGTTTCTTCCACAAGAGCAATGAGTTCACTAACTCATTTTACCTTTAAAGATAGGACAGTTTGTCTCTTTTATTTCATTGCTACAAATTCCTTTGGATGAGTAACAGCAAGTATGTGTCAAGGATGGTTTTGCAGAGGAGGCACTATTGAATGAAACATATTTTAAATTGTAGGACTATGAAACATATTTTAAATTCAATTCTACTGGTCCTTGAAAAAGGGAAGAGGCACCATACCATGTTGGGTAATAATTGTTCTGCCTTCCTTAAAGGCAGAGCATTTGGATTTTAGGACATTGATTCATTTTGAAATTCTATCTCTTTCAACCCCATGGCATATTCCACTCTTGAAATTGACATGGAACAGGAAGAGATGAATGTGTAAAGGCTGTAAAGCCCTAAGGCTAATATTGATGAGGCAGTGTCCTTGGAAGATTTGCTCCCTGTAGCTTTTTCCATCACAGAGAAAGCATCCTAGGACCACAGCAAGTTCCAAAACTATTTGTACAATCAACACATAGTAAGCGACACTTAATACTACTTCAAAGTGGAAAGGAATCATTACACAGTTCCAGAATAAACAGATTGTGCCCTAGGCAAAGCTAGCTATGATTCCATACTCAGAACCATTTATTTAAGCGTCTTTAGCATACAGAGATTCAGCCCATATATCTATTCACTTTATAATTTAATTTTTATTTTTGCCAAGATCCCACACTAAATTTTATTGACATCTACAACCAAATGCATACTTCCTATTTCTGAATAACAGATATTTTCTTCTCTATGAGCCAAGTTGGTATTTGCTGTGCCTCTTTACCAATGAACTCTTTCTAGCCCTGTTTAGCAAGTAGCCATTTCCCATCCCTACTTTTTATTACTCTGAAGAAAAATAATGTTTCCCTATGTCTACAACAACTCGTAAATTCATTTTTTACCATGATAAGGTTAAATGCTATTTCTGTTCCCATCAAGAAACACTTATCTAGAAGACAAGGTTGAGTCTCCACCAACTTTTGCCTACCACAACCAGCAGCATGTCTCCCAGCACTTATTCATCATTCCCTCGCCTGCCACTTGTTGAAATCCTATACACTTGTCTACTTCTATGCAGACACAACCAGAGGGTCGTTTTAAGATGGGTCAAGTCTATGCTAGGTGGTGGAGCATACCCTTTATCCCAGCATTCAAGAGGCAGAGGTAGTGTGGTAGGCAGATTTCTGCATTCAAGGTGTGCCTAGTCTACAGAGTGCATTCCAGCACAGGTGAGTTTCAGGGCTACAGAGTCACCTTGTCTTAAAATAAAAAGAAAAGAAAACAAAACAAATAGACAAAAACATTTGGGTCAAGTCCAAATTTTGAAAACACTTACCTTAGAACCATTTAGGTCTGTCCCTGTGGTTGTTTAAATTTTCCTATAGGCTGAGGCATTCATTGAAAGACATAGTCAATATAAATGACGGCACTGTTTTTTTTTTCAAGTTTAGGAAGTGTGGTCTTACTGGATGAAGGATGTCAATGGAAGCTGACTTTGTGAGTTCATAGACTTGCCCTTCATCCAATGTGTGTCTCTATTTCATGATTTCACTTTAATATTTGATATCTCAGTGTTCTATTCTAGGTACCACACCTGTCATGGACTATTATCTGTCCAAAGGCCATGAGCCAAAATGTACTTTTTTCTATGAGTTGTTTTCTGTCATGGTGTTCAATCACACCAGCAATAAAATAGCTCATACATCCCCAGAGGCAGTGTTCATGCATGTTCTTCTAATTTTCGTCTTGGAGACACTGCCAAGGCTCTCATAGAAACAGTGTTTTCCCTCTGGGAACAAGACTAATATCTTAGCTCAACTGTAGGTTTTGAAAAACCAGTATCCTCAATGAGAAAATTCTCTCTCTCTAAAGGTAGTGCCAAGGACCATTCTCAGGT
>NW_022196891.1:8718473-8725565 GCF_008632895.1 Mastomys coucha
AAAAAAAAAAACCACAAAGTCAATTTTGGGTGCAAGCAGACCACTCTGTGTCCTGCTTTATCTGGATCTCCAGACAGCTATGTAGATAGCTCAGGTCTTGCAGTTAAGAGCTCAGTCTTTTATTTCCCTATCATTTCAGTCATACCCCCAGTTTTCCATTTGATTATCTCACAAGTTATCACTTTCTTTTACCTTAGTCCTTAAACCTTAGAAAGAGACACCAAATACTTTTACTTTTAACATAGAAAATTAACTCAGAGATCTGCCTGCCTTTGTAAGAGCAAACAATACGTTTAGCTGGCAGGGATTATGTCCTGAGATTACCATTCTCACTACACATAGACATAAACTCAATCTGTTCCTGACATTGAACTCAGAAATCTTCCTGCCTTTGTATCTCTCTAACAAAATGGCTCATTTTTACAGCTGCCTTTGTTCTTTTTGGTCCATGAAACTCCTCTACAATTCATTTTGCATCTTGATATCTTGCATAGTTAAGGAATTATATGATTTTGAACTCATGTTTTCAAAGTTCTTTCCCAAAGCCTTAAGGGTATTGTGGTTTAAAGCTTACATTATGTAATCTGGGTTTCCATGAGATTGCATGAGAATCTGTATGCATGATGCTGAGGGTCCCTGCTTCCAGTTGGTTCTGATTGGTAACTAAAGTTGCTGGCAGCCAATGGCTGGGGAGATAGACAGGGGCAGGATTTTAGAATTTGCAGGCAAAGGGACCAAGTGAAGAATGAGAATCACCATGCCAGAAAAGGAATAAGATGAAGGTTTGAGAGCTACAGACATTAGAATACCAATCATGTAATAACTGGGGGAAGAGAAGTCCCAGGAGGACCTCCTGATTGGGTGAAGGGTAGCAAAGATGGAATACAGATTTTAGTAAGTAATAACTGAGGAGCATCAGAGGTAAGACATTAGCAACATGGAAGGTTTAGAGTGGCCCAGCCATTGAGCCATGTACGACATATTAAATATAAGGCTGTGTGTGTATGTCTTTCCTTCGGGAATCCAGAACATTGGGCCAGATAGCATGGAACGTATGATGCTAGAGTGATTTTGAGTAGTGATAATCACCTACAGAAGGTCATAGTGCTTAGCATTTTGCTGAGGAACACATTATTACATCCCAGAATCAAGCTGTCTCTCATTATTATGGAATCACTAACCTTAACAGGAAGAACTTTCTCCAAAGGAGGAACATGCAAATATGTACATTATTATAAAAACAAGCCTCATGTCTAGGAACTGTCAACAGTCCTGGAGGCCCATACTCCACTGGTTCATATCCAGGGCCAAGAAGTGTTTCACACCGTCCTCATGTCTAGTAATTGTCAACCGTCATGGTGGCCCATACTCCACTGGCTCATATCCAGGGCCAAGAAGTGTTTCACACTGTCCTTCCTCATTGGCCATGCATGACTAATCAGGTAGGAAGAATTTTGTTGTTTTCATTTTGTTTGGTTTTGTCTTACTATTGCCTGTTGTGTTCTCCTAACTCTCAAGACAGTGGAGAATCCCCAGTACCTTACATGGTTATACCTGTAACTTTAGATACCACTATATCTTTCCAGATATTTCTCTTTTCTTACTGTAATTACTTCTACTTCTCTGGACATGATCATATTCATTCCATATTGTTAAATATGGATATTTGAACATTGTTTTACTTAAATACTTTGTATTTCCTCTTGCAATTGTGAATTTCAATATCTATCTATCTACCAACCTACCTACCTATCTATCTATCTATCTATCTATCTATCTACCTACCTATCCATCTATTATATGACAGATGCATATGATAGTAGTGCTGAGAAGGCAGGTATTTTGAGCTCACTAGAAAGTCAGCCATGCACGCACACACATACTTCTCTTTCTTAGGATGTTTCCACCCTGTTTGCAGCTGTCTAGAGCAGGTATTTTACAATTCTGGCATCTTTAGCACCTTGGAGTCTCCAATGGAATCTAGGCTTGACATTCACAGCTTCAAACAATGACCCCTCTAGGCCTCAATGCAAGAACCCCCATGACATATGTCTTCCCTCATTAGCTTCTCTTAATCACAGAGGGACATTTTATAATCCCTTTATTATAAAGTCAGAACCACTGCTAAGTCCTGCTGCTTGCTGTGGCACAAACATGACCTACTTTCTGAAATGGATTTTTACAATCTTTCTGTTCTCAATGGTTTCCTTCACTGCCTAAGCTAGGGTCTCCTGGTCTCCTATAGAGCAGGCTGGACTTGAAGTCAGAGATCTGCCTGTGTCTGCTTCCTGAGTGCTGGGATAATAGACGTCAACAATAAAGCATGGTCCTAAGGTTTTCTTTAATTGCTTTTCACTTTTCTTTAATTCTTTTTCATAGGTTGGAAGCTTACCTCTACATATATACTATTTATTTTCATGTTTTGTGTCTCACTTAAACTACCTATTTACAGCTTGTTTGACAGGTTTCTAAGAAAGCCCTGTATTTCTCTTTGCTTTTCTCATGATATAGACAGTAACTTTCTTTTACCTTATGATGTAAACATGGTAGTTTAAGATTATGTCTTAAAGAATTAACTTTTTATTGTCTTTTCACTCATAATTGTCTATTTTTTTAACAGAAAGAAAATTCAGAAAGTTTTAGAATCCAAACCATATTCAAACAATGAGTACAGGGAGGAGTTTGAGTTGTAGTTTGCCATTTTGGAGGTAGGTGTAATGTTGTAGGAGGTGCATCATTAGGGGTGGGCATGGATGTTTCAAAATATCATACCAGGACCAGTCTCTATCTCCTGTCTTTGGGTTTATAGATCAGGATATGGTCACTCTCAGCTACTACTCCAAGACCTTGCCTGCTTGTATGATACCATATTCTCTGCCATGATTGTCATGGATTCATCATCTTAAAATGTAAGCAAGTCTCCAATTATAGGGTATTTCTCATAAATTGCATTGGTCATGGAGCCTCCTGAAAATAAAACAGTGACTAAACAGAAATTGAGTTTGGAATGTGTTTGTGTTTGTGTATGTACATTTTGTCTGTCTCTGTGTGTGTGTGTGTGTGTGTGCATGTATGCAGATATAAATGAACATCAGAGTTCAAACTTTGGTTCCTCTTGTACCACACAGTCTTTCAGAAACAGATTTTCCTCACAGCTCTGGATGTTTCCAGATAGGCTAGCCTATTTCCCCAGGGATACCTAGGGATTTGCTTGTCTCTGTTTCCTCAGCACTGATTTATAAACACGCATTGCCTTTACTGAGTTTATATCATTCTTTTTTTTTTTTCAAAAATCATGGGTTGCAACAGAGACCATCATGCTCACAGGGCAATTCTTTACCAAGTGAGCTGTCTCTACAGACTGCCACTCAGACAATTTGAAAGCGTATCACATCTAGAAGTCGCTTGCTGTGTGGTTGCCTAAAACTTAGAAACTAGTATAAAGTTGTGAAATGGTCTCACTGTCTCAAGTGTGTGACCTTCTAAATCCATAACATGGATGTGGAAGAACCCTTTTGTACCTGAGTGACCTAGGTTTTCCAGCCATAAATAAGGATTTATCTTATGCCTAGGTCAAGTTATGTGAACTTGGATCAAGCTAGACTTACCTGAGAGGAGGAAACACGAATTAGAAATGAGAAAATGCTTCCATTAGTTTGGGTTGTACAGAATTTTGGTAATTAGTGATTGATCTGATAGGGTCAGCTCATTGTGGGTGGTGCTTTTCCTGGGCTGGTTGTCTTAGATTCTATAAGACACCAAGACGTATATACCATGATAATTAAGCCAGTAAGCAGCAGCCCTTTGTGGTCCCTGAATTTGCTCTTATCTCTAGGTTCTTTTCCTGTTTGAGTTCCTATATTACTTTTCTTCAGTAATGAACTAATTACTGGAAGTATAAATTGAAATGAACCCTTTGTTCACAAATTGCTTTCATAATGGTGTTTCTTGGTAGCAATAGTAATCTATGTAGTCTAATAGTAGACTAAGACACACTAATATATCCTGTCAATCATTGAGCTTGGGAGATCTTTCCATCTTCTGAGATCTTCTATTTCTTCTTCAGAGACTTGAAGTTCATGTCATACAGATCTTTCACTTGCTTGGTTAGAGTCACAGTAGGGGAATGCGAGGATGGGGAAGCAGGGTTGGGTGGGTGTATGGGGGCACACCCTCATATAAGCAGGAGGGGGAAGGGATAGGGGTTTCGGGTGGGAAATCAGGAAAGGGGATAACATTTGAAATGTAAATAAATAAAATATCCAATAAAAATGACTAAGCATAAAAAATAAAGGAAGAAGGAAAGAAAGAAAGAAAGAAAGAAAGAAAGAAAGAAAGAAAGAAAGAAAGAAAGAAAAAGGAAGAAAGCCAAAAGGAAGAATTATCTAGGGTTATGACCCAAGAAGTTTTTGTTCACATTGTTTTGGGGGACTGTTGTGGCAGGATATCATGGTAGATAGTTCATGGTAGAGCGATGTATTAAGTCATATTTCCTAAAAGCTCCACCATATCCCAGTAACATCACAAGCCTTATAGGAACCTTAATCTGTATGTGTAGGACACATATTTGTACTGAAGTGCTGGTGTAGCTTCTGTGGTGGTGTTCTGGAAGTTTCTACTGAGTAGTAGCAAGCCCCTGAGATTATTTTGTTTCCAACCCTTACAAAAACAGGCAGAGGCTTATGTGTTTTTCATGTACGTTGTCATTCAGAATTCACTACTTAATCAAAGTGCCTCATGATCATGAACTAAATATGTATTACCACTAGCTCTTTCCTCATGTTGTCTTCTTATATAACTCAAAAGAACTTTATATTGTGTGACTGCAGGAGACAGGTTTTACATATCTATAACAATGACAGTTATTCATTAATAATTTATCAAAAGAAGCTTCACTCTGACATAATAAATGAATTATTAATTGCTGCTGTAATGGGAAATAGTTCTGAACAGAACATGCTTTCTCTCATCCTTCTAGCTTGGAATTTAAGTTCCTATAACATTTGCATATGAAGCACATTCCCCCAAATGGAATCATGTAAAGCAGCTGGGGAGTTGCTATTTAAATTCTGTTACACTCATCCCAAAGATATTAAAATTAGCACCCCCACTAACAAACTCCTTTAAAATGTGTACCTAAGCTAGAGTCAAGAATATTATTTTACACTTGTGGGAGAATAGATGCTAAATTGGTCTTTTAGTTGATAGAAATTGTCAATTTCCCCATTTAAGAATTCTTAATGAATGATTTCATATACATCTCTCATTTAGAGCAGGATATCTTTCTTTTCCTATCTTCATTTATTGTCTCATACCCTGCACAGATACTGATGAAGACTCTCAGTTTACTTTAGTATTCACTTTTTCTAAATCTCTCCATAAATGTTATCAATGTGTACATGGTATATGTGTATATGATTAGATCTGTACATACTAGAGAACAGCCTCAGGTGTGTCAATCCTCACCATCCATCTTGAGACAGGATTTCCCCTCTTTTTCACTGTTTGACAGACCAGGCCAAGATAGAGGGATTGTTTTGTCTCTGCCTCTCTTTTTGTTGTATGAGTATAGGAATTACAGACAGGAGATGCCAGATTTTGTGAAGGTTCTGTGGTTATAAACACTGCTCCTCATAATAGCATAGCAAGAGATTTATCCATTTAGCTATTTGCTTACTTAAGATTTTCTTAAACACAATAATAAATCATGATGTGATAGTTTTCTTTTTATGAATTAAAGGTCTAAGTATCAGGGAACAAGACCCAAACAAATAAATAGAAGTACATAGGTATGTTTTAAACACATTACATGGGTGATAGACTGAATTTAATTTCTTTGATTATAGAAAGCTGAGAGGTTACCTGTTGGGAACCAAATTATCTTAGGCTATCGTCTTATCCCAAATTGCCATTTCTTGCCCACCTCTGGGCTTGGCATAACATCTTGGTTAACACAAGGTAAAACCCTTTGTGGAGAGGACACACACTTTGGCTTTCACCCACTTAAAAGCTATGACTGACATCAGATTGTATCTGCATCCTGTAGGAGACTCTTCACCTTACTGTATGTAACTCACCCATAATATGTTTGAAAACTTCATGAAATGGTTACCATATTGGAGTATAGTATCTAGATTAGTGTGTATGTCTTTCTATGCCATGGCCAGTTGTACACTGACACATTCATTAAATTCTACTTGAAGAAAGAAAATTAACAGTATTAGGATCTTTCAAGGCACCGTTCACAATTTATTATATAGCATACAACTAGAAGAGAATGTCCATCCCCATTGTCATTAAGAAACAGGTAAGTGACTCAGATTGAATAATACTTGACTGTCATTCCTGAGAATCGAATAGAAAATGAATTAATCCTTGGAACCAAATTTTTCAGAGGAAGAGGAAATGCCTAGTGTTCTTTAATGTTTATAGTCCAATTACATAATTTCTGATATGTAACTTTTCTTACTCTCCAAAAAAGAAAAGCTTTTTTTTTGACTGTTGTGTCAATGTTTTCTAAGGTGTCTTCTGCCCCTGAGATTATCTCTTCTATCTCTTATATTCTGTTGGTGATGCTTCCATCTGTGACTCCTGATTTTGTTTTTTTTGTTGTTTGTTTGTTTTAGTTTTTTTTTGTTTGTTTGTTTGTTTTTTAGATATTTTCTTTATTTACATGTAAATTTCTCCATTCCCAGTTTCCCCTCCAAAAAACAAAGAAACAAAGAAAAGAAAAACAACAAAAACAAACCCCTATTGCCTCCCTCCTCTGCATGCCTGCCACCAAAAGCTCCTAACCCAAAACATCCAGGAAATCCAGGACACAATGAGAAGACCAAACCTAAGGATAATAGGTATAGAAGAGAGTGAAGACTCCCAATGTAATGGGCCAGTAAATATCTTCAACAAAATTATAGAAGAAAACTTCCCTAACCTAAAGAAAAAGATGTCCATGAACATACAAGAAGCCTACCTAACTCTAAATAGACTGGACCAGAAAAGAAATTCTTCTCATCACATAATAATCAAAACACCAAATGCACTAAATAAAGAATTTTAAAAGCAGTAAGGGAAAAAGGTCAAGTAACATATAAA
>NW_022196891.1:8726619-8742042 GCF_008632895.1 Mastomys coucha
ACCACAGTAAGAGCCAAGATTTTAAACTCTACTAAATACAAAACAAACAAAAAGACTTTAAAAAAAAAGAAAGAAAGAAAAGCTAGGCTTAGTAGATTATCTGCTTAAGGTTAACCTTACTTTGACTATCTAGGTCTTGTGATCTTGTGTAATGCACACTCACCCTGACTATACACATTTATTCCCTCTGGCTGAAATCCTTTTGTCCACACTTTTAGTTGCATACAATTACTTCTAATTGTGGGGGTTGGGAGGGAGCAGACAAAGTGATGAAACACAAAATGATTGGACAGAATTAGTCAGAGATAGAATATTCTCAACTCTCAGTACAAATTACTTAAGAGCACTGCAGGTAGAGAGGAGATGAGTTTGTTGTAGTCAGATGAGAGTTAATTCAGTGAATGCTGTGGAATGGAGTTGATTTTATTCCAGAGTTTGTGCAGAGGCAGTTAAATCCAGAGAATAAGAAAGATTCAAAATATTAGAACAAATTCCCAGAATTAATTTGAGGTGAATCAGAGACATTTAATGAGAAGCCCAGAGCAGATAAAATCAGTCAGCTTGGAAATGAGTCAGAATCATAACAGTTGCATTGAATCAGCAAGCCACAGTTCAAGAAGAATTAGAAAGGATCAGTAAGTTTCTAAGATGACAACTACATTTAGTGAATAAAAGATGTACTTATACCAAGTATCCTAGTCAGCGTTCTTATTCCTGCACAAAACATCATGACCAAGAAGCACGTTAGGGAGGAAAGGGTTTATTTAGCTTACACTTTCCACATTGTTGGTGATCACCAAAGGAAGTCAGGGCTGGAACTCAAACAGGCCAGGAAGCAGGAGCTGATGCAGAGGCCATGGAGGGTTTTTTTTTTTTTAGTGATTTGCTTGAGTTCCAGTCCTGACTTCCTTTAGTGATGAATAGCAGTGTGGAAATATAAGCTGAATAAACCCTTACAACCCCAACTTGCTTCTTGGTTATGATGTTTGTGCAGGAATAGAAACTCTAACCAAGACAAATTGGTACCAGCATAGTGGGGCTATTCCTGTGACAACCTGATCAGTTTTGGGGAGGACTGTGGGGCTAGAAGATCCATTTAGTGTTAAGAGCTCTGCAGAATATTTTGTATGATCTTGGAAGATAACGTTGAGAACAGGGCATAATAACTATGCCTGGCTTGTGAAATATCAGAGAAAAGATTAAAAGCTCTTATCAACACAGTTGCTGTTTTGATTCTGAATATTCTGTAGTTTTGGTTAGCTGGAGCTGAAGAATCAGCTGTGATCAACAAGATACTAGAACTACTAAAGCAAAACCTTTGCATTGCTGAAACTATTGATGATGGTTAGCTAGAACTGAGAAATTAGTGGTAACTAAGAAGAGACCAGCATCCTTGAAATGATATTTTCTGAGAGCAAAGAAGTTTTGTTCCAGAGATAGCCAAGGTTGTACATTGTGCTGTGACTGGACTTGGTAATATGTAAGAGTCACCCAGGTGGAACTGGTTTTGAAGGCATGAAGGGATCATGCTGAGCATGCCAGCATTGTGAGAGGTTGTGGGTGGCTATTGGTAAAGGGGTTGCAATTGATTCAAAGGAGGAGAGGCTTGGCACCATGGAGAGGTACTATGAGGCTATTGGTGAAGCCTAGTTGCAGTGGAGACAGCAGTGTTTTGAAGATGCCAGTACCATGAATGACCACTAAGCACAGCAGCAGCAGTGGAATAGAGGTAGCTGGAGCCTAGAAGACAAGGTGTGTGCTCCAAAGGCAGAGCTGGAGAAGTGACCCAAGTACTTGGAGGAATCCAGAAGATGGTGAGTGGATCCCAGCCATTGGCCAGTTGGAGTTTGATTTTGCCTTTGATTGTGACTGTGCTTTGCTATTTTTTCCTCTTGAATTAGTAGAGCCCACAGTTAAGAGGCTTTTAAATATAAAAGGACTTTGAATTTTAAAAGAGATTGGATATTTTAAAGGTATTGAAATTTTAAGTATTTGCAAAGACTGTTGGACTTTTAAAGTTATTTAGAACTTGGGGCTGAAGGAGAAAGTAAGGGTTGAGGCTTAATAATGATGTGTTTGTGTGTTAAGTTGACAAGTAGTCAATTGTATTGGCTGGTTTTGTGTCAACTTGACACAAACTGGAGTTATCACAGAGAAAGGAGCTTCAGGCAAGGAACTGCCTCAATTAGAGCCAATTGTAAGACATTTTCTCACTTCATGATCAAGGGGGGAGGGGCGCTTGTGGGTAGTCCCATCTCTTGGCTGGTAGTCTTGGGTTCTATACGAAAGCAAGCTGAACAAGCCATGGAAAGCAAGCCATGGTCTCTCCATGGTCTCTGCATCAGCTCCTGCTTCCTAACCTGTTTGAGTTCCAGTCCTGATTTCCTTTTTGTTATCAATAGCAATGTTAAAAATGTAAGCTAAATAAACACTTTCCTTCCCAACTTGCTTCTTGGTCATGATATTTGTGCAGGAATAAAAACCCTGACTAAGACAATGGACCTATATTTTTGTGGGTTTGAACCCCACTGCTGGAACCAACTTCTGTATTAGTCAGGGCTCTCTCGAGCCACAGATCTTACTGGTAATTTCTATATACTAAGGGAATTTGTTGATGACTTACAGTCTGTAGTCTACCTCCCCATAAATGGTAAGCAGCAGCTGTGAATGGAAGTCCAAGGATCTAGCAGTTGCTCAGTCACATTAAGCGAGAAAACAAAGAAGAGAGAGCCAGTCTTCCTTCTTCCAACGTCATTATGTGGGTCTCCAGCAGAAGATGTGGGAAAGAATAAAGTTGTGTGCCACCACACACTAGATATGGGACTTGCTATGTCTCAGATGACCTTGAACTCAGAGATCTTAATTTTCTGGAATTCCTAGCCACTATGCCTCAAGATCTCCATGCCAAGATCCATGTCAGAAACTTGTATCTTCTATCCTCCAGATTAGGATCACAGGTGAGCCTTCCAATTCTGGATTATAGTTCATTCCAGATATAGTCAAGTTGACAACCAGGAATAGCCACTATACCACTTTATGTCAGTATTGCTTATTCTACTTGGGTTGCCTATGATGCAGAAACCCATACATGCATTCATGCATTTGGAGCCACCAGCTCTTGACTCTGGTAAACTCTATTTTATGGTTTGTGTTGTTCCAGCATTTCTTGTGTGGGGTTACTGCTATAGAAATACCCTCTGTATACAGGCCCCACCAGGAGTGAGCTGGTCTCCCAGGAGTGCTCTCACTCTCGGGCTCAGAGAGGAGATCTACACTTCCTCTCCAATAACTGTTCAAAACAGGACACAGGGAACAGAAACAATAGAGCAGCTGAGAGAGGATACTTCCAGTCACCAATTGCACCCAGGAGCTGGTGCTATTCCACAGCTCTCTGTACACAGGTCCTGCCAGAAGAGAGCTGATTGACTAGGAGTGTTGACACAGGATTGGAGGCTCACAGGAGGAACAAGCTCTAGCCAGACAGCAAGACCAACTAACACCAGTGATAACCAGATTGTGAACAGGAAGCACAAGAATCTTACCAATAGAAACCAAGGCTACTTGGCGTCATCAGAACCCAGTTTTCCCAACATACCAAGTCCCAGCACACTGGAAAAGCAAGATTTGGATTTAAAGTCACATCTCATGATGCTGATAGAGGACTTTAAGAAGGACACAAACAACTACCTTGAAGAAATACAGGAGAACACAGGTAAACAGGTAGAAACACTTAAGAGGAAATACAAAAATCCCTTAAAGAATTACAGGAAAACACAACCAAACAGGGGAAGGAATTGAACAAAACCATCCAGAATCTAAAAATGGAAGTAGAAACAATAAAGAAATCACAAAGGGAGATAATTCTGGAGTAGGAAACAAAGAAAGAAATCAGGAGTCATAGATGCAAGCATCACAAACAGAATACAAGAGATAGAAGAGAGAATCTCAGGGGCAGAAGATACCATAGAAAACATTGACACAATAGTCAAAGAAAATGCAAAAAGCAAAAAGCTCTTAACCCAAAACAGCTAGGAAATACAGGACACAATGAGAAGACCAAACCTAAGGATAATAGGTATAGAAGAGTGTTAAGATTCCCTACATAAATGACCAGTAAGTATCTTCAACAAATTATAGAACAAAACTTCCCTAACCTAAAGAAAGAGATGCCCATGAAGATACAAGAAGCCTACAGAACTCCACATAGATTGGACCAGAAAAGAAAATCCTCCCATCACATAAAAATCAAAACACCAAATGCACAAAGCAAAGAGAAAATATTAAGAGCAGTAAGGGAAAAATGTCAAGTAATATATAAAGGCAGACTTATCATAATTCTGCTAGGCTTCTTGTCAGAGACCATGAAAGCCAAAAGATACTGGTCAGATGTCATACAGACCCTAAGAAAACACAAATGCCAGCCTAGACTACTATTCCCAGGAAAACTCTCAATTACCACAGATGGAGAAACCAAGATAATCCATGACAAAAATAACTTTACACAATATCTTTCCACAAATCCAGCCCTTTGAAGGATAATATATGGAAAACTCCAACACAAGGAAGGAATCTGCATGCTAGAAAAAGCAAGAAAATAATCTTCTCTTAACAAACCAAAAAAGATGACAGTCACATAAACATAATTCCACCTCTAACAACAAAAATAACAGGAAGTAACAATCACTTTTCTTTAATATCTATTAATATCAATGGACTCAATTCCCCAATAAGAAGACAGAGACTAACAGACTGGATAGGTAAACAGTACCAAACATTTTGCTGCATACAGGAAACCACCTCAGTGACAAAGACAGGCAATACCTCAGAATAAAAGGTTAGAAAACAATTTACCAAGTAAATGGTCCCAAGTAAAAAGCTGGAGTAGACATTCTAATATCAAATAAAATTGTCTTTCAATCAAAAGTTATCAAAAAAGATAAGGAAGGACACTTCATACTCATCAAAGGAAAAATTCTACCAAGAAGAATTCTCAATTATGATCATCTATGCTCCAAATGCAAGGGTAACCACATTCATAAAAGAAACTTTACTGAAGCTCAAAGCACACATTTCACAATAATAGCAGGAGGGTTCAACACCCCACTCTCTCATCACTGACATATTATGGAAGCAGAAATTAAACAGAGAGACAGTGAGACTTACAGAAGTTATGAACCAAATGGATTTAATAGATATCTATGGAACATTTTAACCTAAAACAAATGAATATACCTTCTCAGCACCTCACAGTACCTTCTTCATAACTGACCAAATAATCTGTCACAAAACATGCCTCAACAGATACAAGAAGATTGAATGGGTCGATTTGCATTTTTCTACATGCTGACCATGAGTTGAACCAGCATCATTTGTTCAAAATTCTATCTTTTTTCTACTGAATAGTTTTAGTCCTTTGACAGAGATGGGTGTCGATTCATTTCTGGGTCTTCAATTCTATTCCATGGATCTTTCTGCCTGTCTCTGTACCAGCACTATGCAGTTTTTGTCACTATTGCTCTGTAATACAGGATAGCAAAAACTATTCTCAACAATAAAAGAAATTCTGGGGGAATTACCATCTCTGACCTCAAGCTGTATTATAAAAGTTAGAAATGCATTGTTAGCATTAGTTCATGTAATGTTTGTCCAGTGGCTGGAATGACACACAGGGCTTTTCATATGTAAATTTACTTAATTTTATTTAAAAATCTCTGAATAGATACTATTTCCATGGTATCACTATGGAAACACATAAACACATCAAATTTGTAATTCATGAATAAAGATGGGAGTGACCTGAGATTAGATCTCAAGCTACCACATAGGAAGCTGGCATTATGGGCACTCATCTGTCAAAATGTCCCTGGATATTCCATTAATGCAAATGATCATTATGGAATATTAACCTCTAAGAGTTATATAGATTATTTGTTGCATGATGCATTGTGCACTGAGAATGTGCAAAGTTTCTATTTCACTTCTTTCCTGCTACTTTGATATTGTGTTCTAGCCTGATGTGTGACTAGCCTGACAATTGATAATAACAATAAATGCCCCCCATGAAAGTCACATGGAAGAGAATGAAAGGGGGTGGCATATAGTAGGACTCCAAGGCTTAAGGGGTTGTTAAGTGCCTGATTGTCTTTATTAACCCACTATTCCTAAATAATCTTGGTTTTCAAAGTAAATTGTTTTTTGAAAAGATAACACATTGGTAGGGAGTGAATATCTGTTAAGGATTTTTTTTTTTTTAATCTTAATGGCATAGTAAATGGCCTGTTGGATTTCTTTTGGAAGAGGAGCCAGTGAGAGAGTTCAGTGAGTAAAGGCAAGAACTTCAAGCCTGAACACCTGAATACAATCCCATAATTTATTTAGTAGGAAAAGAGATATCTTATAATTTCAAGCGAATTTGCAATTGCTCATTCTAGCTCTATGAAGAATTGATATGAAGATATGATTCCTATACGTTGTCCTTTGACATATGCTATAGAGTGAGGATATGAGTAAAAATACACAAGCATCATAAATCTACACAAATATAATTCATTTTATATCATTTAAATTAAGAGACTCTAGAAGCACTATGAGAAAAAAATGTTTAGAGACATCTGTCCTAGACTAAGAAAGTGAATCCCCAGGGAAGTCAACCCAGAACATGGAAACAACTTTTTATTGTTCAAAAGTGTATGAGGACAGAATAAGAACCCTGGCTTTCCAAAATAAAAAAACAAAAACAAAACCAAAAACCATAAACAACAACAACAAAGAAGAAGCAGGCAAATGTTGTTCTTCAGGACTTAGACACTCAGTGTGCTACACTTCTGTCCTGGGTTTGAATGGGTGTACAATGGTGTACAATAGTGAATCAACTCTTTGTTGTTGTTCTTGTTGTTGTTCTTGTTGTTTTAAGACAGGGTTTCTCTGTGTAGCCCTGGCTGTCCTGGAACTCACTCTGTAGACCAGGCTGGCCTTGAACTCAGAAATCCACCTGCCTTGCTTCCCAAGTGCTGGGATTGAAGGTATGTGCCACCAGTGCCCAGCTTGAATCAACTCTTGAGGTGTGAATGTATAAGGATTCTCAGCCCTTGGGCTGGAAAGATGCTAAGCGGTGAAGAGCACTTGCTGGGATTCCATAGAACTGCTCTTTGACTCCCAAGACACACTTCAAGCAGCTCATGGCCATCTGTAATTCCAACCTTAGCAGGTCTGTCACCTTCATCTGACCACAACAAGAGTTGTACTTATGTACCCAAACACAAAATCAGACAAAATATGCACTTAATTTAAAAAAATAAAAGAATCTCTACTAAAATATTCAACTAAGCACATGCATGCCAGGGGTTCAAGACACTGTTATCTATGGATTTAATTTAATGTTATCAGACTCTTTTGCTTGGGTAAACATATATCTCTATAACTACAGAAATCACATAAAAGGAAGCAAACAAATTCTGTACTTTATGGTTGTCAAGGCATCACACAGGAAAGTTTTCAGCTCCTTAGGAGATGCATATATTCAGGAACACAAACATGAATTCATTTGTTCTGCTTACATAAGTAAGTAGGTGCTGCATGCTGTGAGGTCAGAATAAGCTGAGGCTGCCAAAGAAGCCCATGTTACAGATATGCTAAGGAGTGTTAACGTAAATATGCAGTTTTAAATTTGTTTTAATTTGACAACTCTGCCAAAAGACCTCTTGACACACTTGTTGCTCAACAGTCTGACCTCTAGACTGTTGGTAACCTGAAGGGTTTGGGAATCTTCTGTCAGTGGGTCTGTTTTGCTGATTTTGAAGTACAAATGAGAATTAAAGATAGAAACAAAAAAATAGTTGTTCCACTTAATCATTATCCACCATCAGCAGAGCCTATGACTGAATGTAGAAGACAAAATGTCAAAGAGCTCCAGTAGTGCACCATATGAGTATGATCATTTTTTTTTGTGGTCATGTATGTACATACAGGTGTTTATGTGACTACATGATCAGGTAAATGTTTGTGTAAGTGTGGAGGGTGTGTGTATGGGGTATGTGTATGGGTATATGTGTGTGTGATCATGTATACATACATCTGTGTTTGATTAAATCATAAGAATCTAAAACTATGTACGTGCAAAACTCTGGAGCTCCAACATGTGAAACAAAACCTGGGACTGGGTTAGAGCTTGCCTGTATAAGATATGACAAGAAAGCAGGAGAATCTGAATTTCATCCTTAGAATTTTGTCATAAAGCCATGGTGATATACACTTGTAATCCCAGCACTGTGGGGATGAGGCCACCTAGCTGCACTCGTCAACATCAGGTCTTGGGACATAAGATATCTCAAATTCAAGATGGACAGCTCTTGCAGAACTGCATCCAAGTTTGACTTGTAGTTTGGACATGGAGAATATGTGTGAGCAGTACTCAATGGAGCATCTACATATGTGTGCTTATGGAGTCTCTCTAACACTTCACACACATAGAAAATGAAATTAAACTTTGTTCCACTTCCTGTAACTTTTCTGTAAGCATCAACCGATCCCTGCAAGATCAACCCTTTCCTTTCTCATTTTACCCTTAGTGAAAATTATGGGATGAGGCAGTCATGCCTGTCACAGGGAACATAGAATTGTTCTTCATGTTTGCTTTTCCTGAACACTCCAGGCTAGATTTTAAGAGTGTACTCTGGGGTTCAGGAGCAAGAAAACTCATTTTCTTCTCATCAGGGGAAGGTAAATTAGAACACTCTATTTTATTTTCTACCTTAAGAGGGACTGTATTATATCATGTTGCACTTGCACTCTCATATCAGCACCATACATCCAAAGATCCCAATAGCTTCCCCATAAACTGATGCTGGTTTTCCTTTATCTTCCATATGAGGATAAGTCATCAACCTTCTATTTATTAATAGAAGATAGTTTTACCTGTTGCCCAGGGCTTTACTGGTAGTATCTGCTTATGTTTCAATATAATAGAGTCATTTATTTCCTTTATGGCTGCCCAGCAATTTTAGACAACATTTTTATAGCCCTCTTTTTTGAAGACACAAATGCTTCTGTCACACATATACAGAGTCTCAGGAGAGCAGACAGCCTCTCTCATGGCAACCACAAGGGAATCACAGATTTTGATAGATTTGGAGTCTATCTTTCATCTTTAGATTTTTCTATTTTGATAAAATGAAAGTAAGTGTTGGGACTCAACAGATGGGTGCTTGGTTAAGAGCACTTACTGCTCTTCAAGGGGACCCAAGTGTGGTCCTTAGTGGACTCTTACAATAACTTGTAATTCAAGTTTCAGGACATCTGATGTCTTTTTCTGATCTTCTCAAATTCCAGGCACGCATGTTTGTGTGTATGTAAAGTAAGACATATATGCAGTCAAAACACTCAGAGACATAAAATGAAAATAAATGAGTATTTTAAAAATTAATTAATGTTTCAATGGGATCAGAACTTGTCCTCAGAATATGAAAATCCAAAGGATAATTCTTGGAGAAAAACATAGGAAATCTTCCAGATTTGATTGTAGAAAACATAAGATGTGACAATTGAAGTGGGGATCAATAAAGATTCCTCCTCCTAGTTTTTTCTTGGTGTGTGTGTATGTGTGTATGTGTGTGTGTGTGCGTGTGTGTGCGTGTGTGTGTACGTGTGTGTGTTTGTGTGTGTGTATGTGTGTGTGTGTATGTGTGTGTGAGTGTGTATGTGTGTGCGCGCGCGTGTGTGTGTATGTGTTTCTGTGTGTGTTCTATGCTTACATGGATGTAAAGGTGTGCACACCCAAGCTCATATGCAGAGGCCATAGGAGAGTGTTTTCTGTCCTACTCTACCAGTCTGCATCTTCATGATGGTAAGACAACCTCAAGTCACCTGTGAAGAAAATCTCAGTGAGGAACTGTCTAGATCAAGTAGACCTGTGACCATGTCAGCAATTGCCTTTTACTGTCTTAATTTATGTGGGAAGACCCAAGCTGAATGTGGGCAGCATCAATCCCTGGTTGGGGGACTGGGGTGAATAAGTAGAGAGCAAGCCAACTGCGTTGTAAGCATGCATGCACACAGTTCTGCAAGAGTGTACATGTGACCAGTTGCTTCAAGCTTCAGCCACTGTGACTTTCCTTCAGTTATGTATGGGAAGGTAAGAAAATATAAAGCCTTTCTCTCCTAGGTTGCTTTTGCCAAGTATATATTATAACAGCAACAGAAATAAAACTAAGAAGGATTTACTATGTTCAAACACGATGTCTCATTAAATTGGGAGCTTTGGTGCTCCTTAGGAAGCTATAGTAATCCTATTGTCTCTGAAGTCCTGCTCAGTGCCAGCCTTATAGATGTGAAGGACCACACTTTTCATAGATTTTAGAGATATGAACTCAGGTCTTCATCTTTTGCATCAATTGTGCTTACCTGTGGAGCTTGTGAATACATCCACTTCTCAATGAGAGTTCTAAGACAAATTCTCAGAAAATATTTCAATTAAATGACTATCTCTGTGTATCAAAACAATAGCCTTAAAACTTGTTAGATTATATCTAATCTTCTATTCCTGATGTACTGTGCTGTATGCCAAAATATCATGTATATCCTGTCTTTAAACTCCAACTTAACTATATATAGGCTGTGAAAGCAGTCCTCAGCATTTGTGCCTGACCCACTGCACTCTCAAGCATGATTTTGTGGATATCTCATTCTTAGGTAAGGGATCTAGGATGGTGAGGTGGGCCTAGACTCTCTGCTTTTTCTTTCATCTTCCAACATTAGCAGTGGGGCAAAAAAATAGCTCAAGTAAAATAAAGAATCTATCAAATAAGTATGATGATCTGCATGTAATCATGTGCACCCACAGGAAAAATTCAGTGTCATTAGCATGTGGTTTGATTCTCCAGATCCAAGGAATACACAGAATAAGATTCCTCGTTCTCAATAGCCAACTGTTAGAGCACCATCAATGATCTTCAGATTCAGTGAAATTGGTTCCAAAAAAGTAAAGGTAAAGAATTGCAGACACCTTATATCAAACTTTAGCTGATACAGAAGTGGACATGCTGACATTTGTGCCGCAGTCACACACACATACACAAGTACACAAACATGCACACACACACAAACTCACACACACACACATACACACTAAGAAGTAGAAACATATATATACACAGAGAGAAATAGAGAGAAAATGCCCATATAATAAAAGGATTTAAGTTTATTTTTACTAGTAAACAGAATTGATATTACATATTTGAGCTTATGTATCAGAGTCAATGTCATTCTACTTGCAAGAATTTTGTTTTGCTTTCTCTGAGGACTGATAAACATATGTGACAATTAGTTACTGTTTTGGAAATTTCAGTTTTATGAAAAGTTACAGATATAGTATTCACCTAGTATTTGTAATATTAGTGAACACACATACATGTGAGTACTCTCCTCAATATACTTTTCATTAATTTATCAATAGTTAATAAATGCCTGTTTCAAGTTCAGCATTTTTCACATATTCTGTATTAGTAGGTAAAATAACTTGTCAACCAGAGTTCTATCTTTGGGAGGATTCCATTTAACAAGCACAACGTGAACAGGTGGAAATTATGGGAGTGTGGCTAAGTCAGAAAAATACCTGCTTTGCAGGCACAGGACTGGAGTTCCAACTTGAAAACCCAAAATTCTAGATGTAGCAGCACCTGCTAGTAATAACATCACGGAGTTTGAAGATGCAGAAATAAAGATCCTTGTGCATCAATACAAGTCTTCCCAGTGTTTTTGATGAGCTCTAGGTTTGTACTAAGTGATGCTGCCTCAAATTATAGATAGACTTCCTGGGTCTGAAACCCAAGGTTCACTCCCGCTTCCCTAGGCAGGCTTTCACATGTGCACCTGCACATACATCACTACATAAAAAGTAATATGAGTAATGGAGAAAATGCATTTTAAGAGCATTCTGTAACAAAACAAACATGGGTATAGTGCCTAGAAATGTTAGTTTCTAGATCTGAGGTGCCAGTGTTTACTGTCTTGAGACCATTCTGCCCCAGCAGAGGAGGGTATGATGTCACCTCCATGGTAGCACACATCAGGCTTTTGCAAGCACCTATGGGCCTACTGCAATATTTAGTCTGCCAAATTAAATATTCCTTTGGGTTTTGAGAGATTTAGCAAACATCTGGACACTTGGAAAGTTTAGAAAAGAAGCTTATGAATATGGTTCGTCCAATTTGAGCCACAGTACAGCTTAGGTGGAGGTAAAAAGCATGAACAATCACAGAGTTGGTGAGGACACAATGTTCTTGGGTCAGTATGTCCCAAAACCACCTTTTCAACAGTTTGTCCAATAACTGTAAGACTCATGTGGTTCTTCTATTTATGAACAACAAGAGAATAATTATATTAACAATGCCTGTCAATCATCTATTTCAACTAATTTAAAAGGGGAAAATCCAACTGTGCTTTTACATATTCTAATTAAGAAAGTATTATAACTTTTAATTGATATTTTAATTAGATACTGTTATGTGTTCCTGGAACAGGTACATTAATTGAACATAGGCCTTGACCACTTTTCCATGTGTTCCTTAGCTTTATTGGTATATTTTTTACTTAATAAAGTAAGTAGCTGGTATTGTCCATAGGTAAAGCGCTCTCCATCTGGAGTGCTACTTAACAACAACAACAACAAAAATCAGGATTGAGATTCTCACTGTTACTTAGGCTATTTTCATTTCTCCAATTATATCACGTTCTCTTTTCCCTGGGGTCACAAAAATATTTGTGCATTCATCCCAAGTAGGTCATCAAGGAAAGAAACAGAGAAATCATTCCACCCTAGTGGAACTTGGTGAACCAGTAAGTTTTTTTTGGCCTTATTGATAGGAACGTAGATGAAAGGGCACTTACAAGACTGGGGGTAATATAAGGAAAGTTAGACTAGTAAGAAACAAAGGGCCTAATCCCAGTAATGACCATTTCTTTGGGGATAGTGTGGGCTCATTAGACCATCCCTGTTTGCAACCATTAACTCTATAATTTATTGTGTAGGAAGGGTCAATGTGAACTCTCAGCTACAGCAACTGCAGCCTTCTGTGAAGGATGGGACCTCTTGAGCCCTTCTCCATTAGCACCTGCTAAAAGTCTGTGAACTTTGGGAAGAGGCAGGGAATCCTATGACTGTACCCCTATATCCAACTATTTGCAGGTCTCCTTCAGAAATTATGGGTGAAGAGGCTGAGTACCAAGTAATGCTCAGAGGATTGTGCATAAGAATGTCTGCCACTTCTTTAACACTCTGATAATCTGTGTACTTCTAGATTTCCTAGGAACTTAGGTACTCAATGCATGGTTCCATTGTGTCTCACTGGGTACCTGGTTGATGCACATTAGATTATGAGTAAAGAGTGATGATCTCCAGAAAGGCAAAAAGACAAGAATCTTGAGAGGATAAAGTGCTTGTCTAGCATACATGAAGCCATGAGCTTCATGTTTAGTGAAAAACCCAGGATATGTGAAGAATTAAGATTAAATGTTAACCTGTGGCCTTCACATACATATGCTCACATACCTATCCACAAGTATTCCTATAATACACACAACCAACACAATTCATGCAATGCATAGATATACACACTAGTGTATGCACATACACACACTAGTATGCACACATACATAGCATACAAACATAAAATGTTTAGTAGGCTGAAAATGTAAAGCTATTATGGCACAGGTTTCCCGACAGAATTTCAAATTTGATCAGAGTCAGTAAATCATATGCATTTGTTCCTCTTTCTGGAGATTATAGCAGGCATAGGTTATACTCCTACAGCTGAGATCCTAATGTAGACAATATCCAGAGGGTAATGGGATCTGGACTGTATTGTCTTTTACATTCTATACCTCAGCAGCAAGCTGTTTGCCCAGGCCAGTGTATGCCTTTGAAAAAACACCTAGAAACTCAATTTGGAATGAAGTGTTAACACTCTTAGCACTTCCTCAAGAATAACATTCCTTGTTTTTGAGCCCCTTCCAAATGAATCTAGTTCAAATCTAATCTGTCCTCTGATCCATGACAAGGACAGCTTCAAATCTACTCTAATACCAACTTTCTATTTCTGTCCATTATATTTTGATTTGGTGATTCAATTGGCAAGCTCGCTAATCTAATAATACTCAAAAATTTTGGGCTTTTGTTTCTTTTTATTCTTGTGGGAAAAGGGCTCACTCTAGTAACAGGTTATTCAAGATAAAAAAAATAAACAAAAAGGAAAGAAAGTGAATGTTGCGTGTGGCTGGTGAAGAAATATTCTGGCTTCAAGAATTATGATGAAGTGTTTCTTTTCCTTTAGTAAACTAATTTACTGACAAGCATTTGATATCATTCAGTGTTAACATGAAATATCATAATGACCATTTTTATTGTTTCTTTGATTAGGAATATTTGAAACATGCTCTTAGCATGAATACTTTCAGCAGCAATACCCATTGATGATACAACAAGGTGGCAATAATTCTATTTTATCTACACTCACAGTAATTTGCTCCAGTTTTGATTATATAAAAGAATGTTTATATCAAATCACCATGTGACATAGAATGATATTAGCACATATTCCTAGAAGTTCAGTATCTATTATTACTCTTTTTAAAATTTTTATTAGAAATTTTCTTTATTTGCATTTCAAATGTTTTCCCCTTTCCAGATCTCCCCTTCAGAAACCCCTATTCCATCCCCTCTCCCCTTACCTCTATGAAGGTACTTCCACTCCCATCTTCCCTCCATAGCATTCCCCTACAGTGGGACATCAAACACCTTCAGGCCCAAGGGTCACTCCTCCCACTGATGTTCAACAAGGTCATCCTCTGCCACATGTGCGACCAGAACCATGGGTCCCTCCATGTGTGTTTTTTGGTCCGTGTTCCATTCCCCTGGAGCTCCAAGGAGTCTGGCCAGTTGACACTGTTGTTACTCCCATGGTGCTGCAAACCCCCTTACCACCTTCAGTCCCTTCTCCAACTCCTCCATTGGGGACCCTGTGCTCAGTCCAATGGTTGGCTACACGCACACACCTCTGTATGTGTCAGGCTCTGGCAGAGTCTCTCAGGGGACAACCATATCATGCTTCTGTCAGCAAAGTACTTCCTGGCATCCACAATAGCATCCAGGTTTGGTGGATGTAAATGGAATGGATTCCAAGGTAAGGCAGTCTCTGGATGCAGAGTCTTCAGTCCTTCAGTCTCTGCTCCACACTTTAATTCCACATTTCCTCCTGTGTGTATTTTGCTTACCCTTCTAAGAAGCACTGAAGCACCCATGTTTTGTCTTCCTTCTTCTTGAGCTTCATATCAGGATAGTGAAAACTATTCTCAATAATAAAGGAATTTCTGGAAGCATCACCATCCCTGACCTCAAACTTTGTATTACAAAGCAATAGTGATAAAAAAAAA
>NW_022196891.1:8742164-8744947 GCF_008632895.1 Mastomys coucha
AAATGAACCCACACACCTATGGTCACTTGATCTTTGACAAAGGAGCTAAAACCATTCAGTGGAAAAATCACAACATTTTCAAAAAATTGGGCTGATTTAACCGGAGGTCAACATGTAGAAGAATGCAAATTGATCCATTCTTATATACTTGTACAAAGCTCAGGTCTAAGTATATCGAGGGCCTCCACATAAAACCAGATACACTGAAACTAGTAGAAAACAAGATGGGGAAGAGCCTCCAGCATATGGGCCCAGGGGAAAAATTCCTGAACAGAACATCAATAGCTTATGCTCTAAGATCAAGAATTGACAAAAGGGACCTCATAAAATTCCAAAGCTTCTGTAAGGCAGATGTCCTTTAATAGAGGAGTGGATACAGAAAATTTGGTACATTTTACACAATGGAGTATACTTAGCTATTAAAAATGATGACTTCATGATATTTGCAGGCAAATGGATGGACCTAGAAAATATCATCCTAAGTGAGGTAGCTCAGTCACAAAAGAACACACATGGTATGTATTCACTAATATGTTATTATAGGCAAAAAAAAATGGAATACCCACTATTAATCTTAAGTAGCTACATTAAATTAAATCTAATAAGTCAATTTGCAAAACATATTAGATAGTGTTGAAGTTGGCTTATTAGTTCTTGGCTACAAGTTTGCTTGTTTCAGCTTTTCAAGCAAACGGCCAATGGCAAAGTTCCTTCTTAGTTTGGCTTGAATTAATGATCTCTCTTCTATCACTTTTTATAACTTGCAGCAGTGTATTAAAGGAATCCTATTTATCATGCAGACATTACAGCCATCCCTCTCAGCTCATCTAACAAGCTCTCTGTTCCTATAAGTTAGCACTCACCTTTAATGAGCCTCAAAGACACTTTGGCAAGAATTATTCATATGTGGGACATGCATCTTCTTCAGAGACATAGTTTGGTTGGCTTAGAGGTCATTTGGGCATCCTTGAATATTGATGATTATTGCTTAAAGAATTATTTTGTTAGGTTCAAAGAATTTACTATGAAAGTGAACCATATTGATTCCCCCCCATATTTATTAACTTGGATACTCTATAGAAAAAAATCTTATTCATTCTTTGAGAATTTAAAGTGCAGTGAATAGAGACAGCAAAGAATGTCCTTTGAGTTGCTTTATATACCAATTTTAAAAATTATAATTCATGTTTCTAGTATCCTCTAAGTGAATGTATAAATGTAAAAATGAATAAAGAGCATGCAGTGTGTTTTATTTATTACATTTGATGCCTGCATTGCCCAATTTAAGCCAACAGTATTCTTTTCAAACTTGATTATTCAGTCATATTTATGAGATCTGATCACATCTGAGAGCTTCTTTTCATGGAGTGGTGGGGGACTGCTGAGGCCATCTTTTCATGCTCCCCATTGGCCAGTGTCCAAAGAACAGCCTCTTGCTTTAGAGACATGTGCTATTTAGCAGCAAGCATCACGCTCTGAGAGTTTTCACGGGCTTGCTGCTCCTACTCAGACAGTTTCCTTGAAAAAGAAAGAAAAACAAAAACATCCTAGTGATCGTGTAATTCTTTTGGAATTAAAATACATTCCAAGTTCAAACTACAACTTCCAGTTTTGAACAACATGGTCCTTTTTGGTCTTACTTGTCATTTCTTACAATCTTATACTGGTGCACAGTGTATTTAGTCAAGCACCGTTGCTTCATTCCATCACAGACTATCAGTAATGGTTGCAAGGCAGTGTTATGAAAATTACAATTAACAATAAGACAAACAACCACTACAGCACTCATATTGTCTTGATTTACATTTTAATTTCCATCATTTCATCTTCTAGGATAATAAAGTTAGTTTATATATACTGAAAATTTGTATTTGTGTCATCAGTTTCATTTTGCTTTAATGTATCTGATTCAATTTCTCAATTTGGGAATTGATATAATTTTATTTTATCATTTTGAAAAATCCTCAGTTACAAGTTCATAGAACTACATTTTACTTTTATAGAAGTCAAGTGTTCATCCTTATTTCTTGCATCCATTCTCATGTCAGGTAAAGATAATCTTCTGTTTAACTACATATTTTCATGTAATTGTGAGCATGTTAAGCACATGTGTCCATATATATACATATATTTTATTCATTCATAAATATATATGGAAATATTTAATATGCACCCACATGCAAGCACATGGTTAGTTGTCCCTATATGATAGAAACTATATTTCTCTCCACATTGTTTCACCCCTTTAACTATAATCTATCTTAAATCACACTATTGAATAAATACATATAATCTATTTTATACTTTATTACAAGCCTTTTTAAAGATTTACTCAAAGTTATTTAATCAGTTTTTTACCAACAGGCATTTAGAGTGTTTGCATTTTCACAATTACAAATAAATTCTGTGCTCATGGATGAACGTCTTGTACATATGTTTTGCAATAGGTAGATAGAATCTGAATAATTTGAATCAGAGAAGAAATATTCCAGTAATTCTGAAAGAAGTTACCAAATTCTAGTACATGGGCATTTAATTAGAGCACAACTTTTTCCTTTTTTATGTTTTAATCATTTGTGTGTGTGTGTGTGTGTGTGTGTGTGTGTATGTGTGTGTGTAAGTATGTACATTCTATGTCATGTCCTCAGAAGTGAGAAAACAACATCAAGTACTGGTCCTCCTTTCTTCTTTTTTTCATAATGTGTCTTTGTTTGCTGTAGGGAGCTGCTTGGATACAATCGTCAGCTGCAGCCGCTTAGACGATTGTATCCAAGATGGCGGAT
>NW_022196891.1:8745444-8763155 GCF_008632895.1 Mastomys coucha
TAAACCGTCGAGAGAAGAAGTCCAGGTGTTCGGTCGTTATTGCTGCTGGTAGGCAGCAGAAGCGCGGAACACAGTTTGCTACTACAAATGTTAGGACAGCTACACTGTGAGATTTCTGGAGATTGTCCTTTCTATGCCTCCTGTCTTACCATAAGAATAATATGATTCTTCTTTCTTCTTGAGCTTCATATGGTCTGAGAATTATATTGTGAATATCCCAAGCTTATTTTTGGCTAATATCCACTTATCAGTAAGTACATACAATGTGTGTTCTCTTGTGAATAGAATACCACACTCAGGATGATGTTTTCTAGATCCATCCATTTGCCTGCAAATTAAATGTACTAAATTCTCTGTATCCATTCTGCTGCTGAGGGACATCTGGGTTGTTTCCAGGTTCTGGCTATTATAAATAAGGCTGCAATGAACATGGTGGAGCATGTGTCCTTATTACATGTTGGAGCATCTTCTGGGTATATGTCCAGGAGTGGTATGGCTGGGTCTTAAGGTAGAACTATGTCCAGTTTTCTGAGGAATGACCATGCTGATTTCCACAGTGGTTGTATCAGCTTGCAATCCCAGCACCAATAGAGGAATGTTTCTCTTTCTATGGAGAACCACTTCACCAGCATCTGCTGTCATCTGAGTTGTGGATCTTCTCCACTCTAACTGGTGTAAGGTGAAATGTATGGATGCAACAGTCCTACTCAGAAGAGGGAAGAAAATAATGTCTGGAAAGTAAACAGAGAGAAGGATCTGGAAGGGAGAGAGAATGGGGAGGGAAAAAGTGAGGCCAGTTCACATATGGCAGGAGATGGGGAAGAAGTACAGAGGCTTAGGAATTTGAAAGGAGGTGTGCAGCAGTGGGGGAGGGGGAACTATGTGTCCTTACTAGAAAGTCCCAGATGCCAGAGATCCAAGAGGTTCCCAGGACCCAACAGGGAGGATAGTAGCCCAAATACCCAACAAAGGAAAGATAGAACCTGTACCCACCCATCACAAAACTACTAATCCATAATTCCTTCTGTCAAAAAGAAATGCAGGGACAAAGAGTGAAGCAGAGACTGAAGGAAAGGCCAACCAGAGACTACCCCACCTAGGGATTCATACCATCTGCAGACGCCAAACCCAGACACTAGTTCTGATGCCAACAAGCACTTACTGACGGGAGCCTGGTCTAGCTGTCTCCTGAGAGTCTCTGCCAGAGCCTGACCAATACAGATAAGGATGCACACAGCTGAACATCTGACTGAGTGTGGGGACCCAAGTGGAGAAATTAAGCTAAGGACTGTAGGAGTTGAAGGGGTTTGCAATCCCATAGGAAGAACAACAATAGCAACCAACCAGGACCCCAAAGCTCCCAGGGACAAGACCACTAACCAAAGAGTACACATGGGGTTGTACCAGCTAGATATGTAGCAGAGGATTGCCTTATCTGGCATCACTGGGAGGTGAGCCCTTTGGTCCTGTGAAAGCTCGATTACACAGGGTAGGGGAATGCTAGGGCACTGCAGCAAGAGTGAGTGGGCAGGTAGGGGCACACCTTCATAGAAGCAGGGGGTAAGGGTTGGTAGAGGTGAAACTGGAAGGCGGAAACATTTGAAATGTAAATAAATAAAATAACCAATAAAATAGTAGTAAAAAACATGAATAATAGGGTTCTAAGCAGACTCTACTGCTCATCTTTTCAAGTGTTCTGGTGAGTTGAGTCAGGTCTTATGGTTGCACGGCAAGCACTTTACCCATTAGGTCATCTTCCAATCTTTTCTCACCATTTTATTCTTGTGAACTGCTTCCTTGTCTGTATTTTGTTATAGTATTTCATATTTTCTTTTTATATGCCAGGGCAAGACTCAGAATTCATAATTAGATGCAATAGCTCTTCTCTCCACAAAACGTTCATATATCAACATGTTTTTGTACATTGATTATTGATTTTCTATATCTTCTCTTGGAAATTTCAGGTACATATTAATCATGTAAGCATTTTACATGACAAAATCATATATTACATAAGTGTCATTGCAATTTAAATTCATTATAAGCATTATAATTGAGAAGAATAATCATTTTATTTTATAAATTTGAAAAATACTCATGTTTCAGAATTTATAGGACATTGTACACTCAGAGAAATCAAGCATCTGCTCTTATCTCTAGCATTAATTCTCTTAAAAACTAGGACACAAGCTGGGCATTGGTGGCTCAAGCTTTTAATCCAAGCACTTGGGAGGAAGAGGCAGGCAGATTTCTGAGTTTGAGGCCAGCCTGGTCTACAGAGTAAGTTCCAGGACAGCCAGGGCTATACAGAAAAACCCTGTCTCGAAAAACAAAACAAATAACAAAACAAAACAAACAAATAAAAAGCTAGGACACTATTTTGTTTACTTGCATATTGTGTCTATACTACATGAATAAACTAAATACATTCACATAAATTTATACACATACACAACTGAATATTCATTTTGAATAATAGAATGTAAATGTAGGTTGTAAATGAAGAAGTACAAAAGCAAAGCTTTATATACTTAGTTGTTTAAATTTATAAAGTAAGATAAATACCAACTATGAAACAGAAGAAGGAATTCCAAATGTTCAAATGACACAAGTTTGTACTTTATGGGAATGTGAATAGTGAGAAATAATGCTGTAGATTTTTTCCTGCTCTATATACTGAAGAGTGTAACCATCCTGAAAACATGTGCATGTAAGAGTTAAAACTTATAATAAGTGTAGGTATTGAGATGAGAGTAAGTAAAATTCTGTACACATAACTTTGAAGACATAAATTTATCCTAAAAAAATCACCTGAGGAAGAGTTGGGAATAGTGAGGCAAATTTGTAATGTCATCATTGAGAAGAGAGAGACTTGTGGATTCCTGTTGCTCACTGGCTAGATAGCCAGGCCTAATCAGAGTCCCAGTCCCAGTGAGAGACCTTGTCTCAAAGGGCAAATAGGTCTAGAGAGATCAATGGCACTTAAGAGTAACTGGTGGTCTTGATAAGATATGACATATTCTTCTGGATTCTATGAGTCCCTGAACTCACCACAAACACACATATATTTCTAAATATCAATAAAATGATTCTTATTTTTAAAAAGTAGATGGCCCTTGAGGAACATCTGCTGAGGTTGCTGTCTGGCCTCCACATGTGCATATATATACACACACACATACACACGCACACACACACACATGCACACACATACACACACACACATACACACACAGACACACACACACACACATACACACACACACACATACACACACACACACACATACACACACACATACACACACATACACACACACACATACACACACATACACACACACACTGAGAGAGAGAGAGAGAGAGAGAGAGAGAGAGAGAGAGAGAAAGGGAGAGAGAGAGAAATCAAAAGAAAGAGATACACACCACAAGGGAGGACAATTGAAGATTAAAAACTATTTATCATTGAATCAAATGTCTCTTTTAACAAATGAGGTAAAAATGCCAGAATCTCCAGGAGAAAAATTGTCCTAACTTCACTAAATTAAGCAAATTTCTTAGATAATAACATTTAGAAAAGATCCATTTGGAAACTCTGAAATTAATATCTGACAAAAGTTTATTTCTTATTGTATCTCAACTAAAGGTGAAAAGTGTAGACTTTTCTGAGCCACTGACAAAGTGTCACTAAGCTTTGGGTTAGCTGTGAAGGTATTGAAGACTGAGTCAATGTGCCTTTTAGGACTAGAGATAGATGCTATTCCCCAAATATAAAGGTTTTGTTGCTGTTGCTTATCTTGTTTTGTTTTGTTTGAATGGGGATTATTCCTGTGTGATAGAGTACCACCCCTTCTCACAAGTTCTAGAGTATATATCTCCCTAAGTTTCTTAATACATCACGTACATACATACATACAAAATGTAAGTTAGAAACATAATAGGTTTCTTGATTCTGAAGGGAAAAATGAAATATTTCATTCTAACCATCTACTTGCTAAAGAACAAATAAATATGGCTTGGGAGATCACTCTGTGAGCAAAACACTTTCCATGCAAGTATGAGTATCAGTGTTCAATTGCTTGAAACATGCAAATGTTGGACATATGTGGAGTCCTTTTCTGAGGCCAGCATGTAGAAAGTTGAATCAGAGAATAACCCATCAAGCATGTAGCTAGATCAGCAGACGCTAGGAGCTCCAGTCTTACAGAAGACTCTGCCTCAATAAATCAAACTTGGCAGTGATCATGAAATGTACTACATGCAAGAACGCATACATACATATGAATATGCACACACATGAAGACAGACACCACACTGGAACACAAATAAATAAATAAATAAATAAATAAATAAATAAATAAATAAATAAATGGAATAGGCTATGTTTTATAACTTGCTTCGTGGAATGGTGAAGACAAAATTGACTTTTCTTCAAATATCTTCTTTGTTTTTGTTTTTTTTTTAATCTCATTCATATTGCTTCCCCTGAATAATGCTGATTATAATCAGAAAATGGTCAGAGAATGGACCAGGAGAGGAATATAATCTGGATTGTTAAAAAAGTTCAGAAAATGGACACAAGACGTGACAGATCATATCACTTTTGCATGGATCTAATAGATGTCAGATAGCACTAATACATTTCACATAGACAAAATGTTTTTAATTAAACCTCAAATTTAAGTAATTGAAAACCTATAATTTGAAGCTTGGCCATAAGGTAAAACATTTATAATTATTCCAACTGGATCTTGAACTAAAAGCTAAGTTTAGCAAGTTCTATTTTCTACTTACCTGTAAATTCAGCATTATATATCTACTAGGCATAAATGAATATATGTCAAGTAAAAACACACTGTTATGTACAAGTCAATCTATTTAACAAAACATATGGAAATTTTACATTAAAAATATCTGGGAATTTACAATCTAGTATCCTCTAGCCCTTTAGCTGTATAAAGTACACTCAAGTAAATAGTGTGTCTAGTAAAATAATTCAGTAAAAACTGAATTTGGCCAAATTTGAAGAAAATGTTTTATTTCATTTATTTCAAAAAATCTCCTTGGATCAAGTTGGCTTGTCAAAATACTTTCAAGCGCCTGTATTCCCACCCACACTCCCTCCTTGCAATCATCAGGAAAGGACGAACTGTATAAGCAAACCTTTTACCACAGACCTGGATCTGAGCATTAGTGCACTGACTGGTTCTGTAGCCCTGGGGAAATCATATAAAATTTTGGACTCAACTTTCTCTTCACCTCTTCTCCAGCATTGACAAATCTTACCATTTAATCACTAATGTTGTCCACACATGATCCATGTTTTGAGAAGCAAAGTTTTGACAGCTGAATGATAAAAAGGTTCCTTATCTTATCAGGACACTCATTCTTCTAACCTGCACATGACTCTGTGCACATCTGTAGTCAGGGGATGTCACAGCAGGTCCCTGAATTCAGTTGCGTTTTTCCTGTTATTAATTCAAAATAATAATACAAATTATTTTGTAGCTGTAGTGAAAAAAAAATACTCTTTCTCCCTATCTTAGACCATTTATGTTCCCAGATAAAGGACACAGATAGCCTTTATATTTTTAAATATGTCTTAGGCAGCACAATAGTTGGAAAGGTACCCACCTTCCATGCTGTTAGAATCTACCTTCTTATCCTCAACCCAAGTTATTACTGACTATGCTCCATCTAGGCTGCTCTTCGCTACATCCTGTCAGCCCTCTGTGCCATGTTCTCTTGCCCCCTGGCCCATGGTTGCGCTCTCTCTCCTGCTGGTTCTTCTTCTTCTATCCCTTTGTGATTCTCCCTGCTTCTCTTTCTCATTATTCTCAAGCCCAGGAAACCAAACTCCACTTCTATCTCTTCTCAAAGCTATTGGCTGTCAGCATCTTTATTTGCCAGTCTGAATTAACTTGTGGTCAGGGTCCCACTGACTACATGCAGACTCCAGGTTTTGCACTTAGCATTACAATAGACGGTAAAAGACAACACCTCAACAATTCCCTCTCTCGTTCCAATATAAGACACTTTTCTCTCAGATATAAATTGAACACAGTTATAACAATTATGCAAACCAAGTGATAGGGTACAATATACACTTACAACATCCAGTCCATCATGCCTGGGAATTTTGAGGAAGTATTCTGTCATCTATCCTAACTTCAAGAGTTTACAGTTCTGTACCTCGATGATGTTTGATTTTAACCTTTATTGTCATCTTAAAGCTATCCTTTCAAATCTAGAACATCTTCAATTCTAAACAACTAAAATTTAGTTGTTAGACTATAACTAGTCTTCAATACCATCAGATATTTAAGATGGCAATAAATATTACCCGAATATGCAGGAAGCACAAAGACACAGCTTCCAATACTTAAACAATTGTCAGAGGGACCCTAGACAGTCCCCACTATTTCTTATAATGTTGGAATATCTATCTTCATCTTTCTTTCCCAGAACATCTGACAGACCTTAAGCTGGAATTATGATGGTCCAGATTACCATGTCTTGTCTAAGGTTAGCAGGCTACTATCTTTCATCTTTTTGACCTTTTTGACAGCATTTTTGTCTACATTGAAAGTAGGACATTTTTTTTTCCAGTAGCTAGCAATTAAAGCAACTCTACATGGAGGCATGGAGGTATTGATATTCATCTCCTCGGAATGAGGATACTGTCAGTAAAAGACATGTCTCATAGTCAAAAGACCATTAAAAATAACATTAGAAGCCATATTTTCTGGATCTCTGAAATTTTTTAAGAAATCTATATATAGGATAACTGAACTTTCAAGTATTGGTCATTTTTACCTCTCCACTCTTTGAACAACCTTAAAATACTTCATTATAATTAACTAAATTAGAACCTAATATGATCATGTGTTTCACTAATTGACTATTATCATGCATTGCTTAATCATTCTACACAATGCCTAATAGCAGCTTTTAAAAGGACTGTGTCTAAGCCTTGTATTCTTAAATGAGTTTTGTAGGTACAATGGCTAAGAGTGAAACATTAATTATAAATTTTGTGTCAATATACAAATATTCATACCGATGAAAACCTTAAACCTCTATACATATACAAATTCTGTATCAATATCAGAAAATGTAACTTTAATTCTGCATCAAAATATAAAGATTTCTACCAGAGTAAGATTATGGTTATAAAGTGATTTGTTCAGCAGTCCCCCCCCCCCCTTTTTTTAACCCTCTTCCATTTACTTAAGAAAGTATACGGCAAAAGAAAGATAGGAATCCTTAATTCTAAGTTCTCCATTTAGTTTCCTCTCTCTTCAAAGTTCCAACATTTTATAAACTAGTCCCTAGAACGACAACAAATCTACATTTCTTAAAATAATCAAAACTAGACATCCCAACTTAAGGGATAGGGGTGGTGATTTTCTGATTGCTTCATGCTGAACTGGACGAAGGGTCTGTTTTTTAAGGTGGAGCAAGAAAATTAGAAAAATGATTAGTCTTAAAAAAGCTAACTGTAGGATATGGTCTTCAGTCTCTGTATGCTGAGAACTTTCAGGACTTAATGGTAACCATCTGAAAGGCTGGATGTACTGGGGTCATTGGGGATTAGCAGCCATTTCTGAAGTTGTTCTGGAAGCAAGTTTCTGGAAACAGCATCAATTGAGTGAGGACTAGACTGGCAGATCTAAGAGCAGGTCACTTTATTATCCCAGAATGTAAATCTTGTAAGAGCTGTATTCTTTGTGTTTCATATGGTGATATTTGAATATTACAACCAACGTTTAGTTCTATAAAGGTATTTGTATGGATTATGCAAGGTACACATGTCAATTAAGGATTAATTTTTGCTCACAGTTTGAGCAGGTGCGAGACCACTGTCCTATTTACGAGTTAGTTTGATCAATACCCAAATGTAATAAATATTCATTTACAACATATAAAATAATGACATGAAGAATTTTGAGGATTCTGTAACCAAGAAGATTTATTAGTTATGTATTGGTGAAGTTTTGACTATATTCATTTTTATGTCTCAGCCAGATTTAGGGCTGTTCACATGTAGAGGGATCAGCAATTTTTTAACTGTCTTGTTTGGTCTTGCTGATTTTTTTCTTCCTGTCTGCAGTCAAGATCTTCATTTTCTGGGGTCTTCCTTTATCATGCCTGTGCCATACTACTTTGGAAGGGGCTCAAAGCCTTTCCTCCTTCCCTATTGACACAAACACAGAACCTCTCTCCCAACATAGCATGTCCCAAGTCCAGTAACCTGAAATCAATGGATTCAATTCAGCAGCCCTTTTAAATTTAGGCCTACTCTATTTTGATCTCTCTCCCAGAAGACTAATAATATCATTAATACCAACAAACTTGTAACCACCTTCATTTTGATAAGTAAATAATTTAAAATGATTATTAATTTAAAAGATTTAAAAGTAATTAAAACAATTTTCATGTAATCATCCCTTCTACAAAGACCAATATCTCTTTAGAATCATTTAAAACAATTATTATTATTTATTGAGATAGGTTTCTCTGTATAGCCTGAGATGACCCAGATTTGTTTAGACTACTTTTGCTTCAGACAAGAAACCTAACTGTAGCCATATCCATGTCTTTTTCTTGTATACTGAGATCAAAGCCTTGGACTTATTTATTCATCTATGCATATATACTTAAAAATACTTAAAGCAATTATCTTTATTTCCCCATTCTATCCTAAAAATAATTAATGTAATTTTCATATATTACTTCCTTATAGGGTCACTAATATATCCGTGGAATATAATTACATCTCCTTTATATTTATATAAATTGAATTAATATACTTTCCTATGTATTTAACTTCAACTAAATTCCCTTCTATTTGTCTATATAAGCCCAGTATCAGGCTATCAATGTGTCAAATGCCAGCTAAGCAATCTCAGAGTTCCTGTGAATCCCATATTCAAAGGACCCATTTGCTTATGATAGAATTGATTTCTTTAATTTCCATTTTTTTCAATTATTTTCTAGATTAACCAGACTTCCTGCATAGCCTGGCTTATTTCCAAGTGGGGTTCCTCATTTGGAGACCAATGGTAACTTACTAATCAGGAATATGTAACCATCAAAGTATTATCCATCAAATCTCTGTAATCATTTTTCACTTTACTTGTAAAGATTTTTCACATTGCTCTTTTGAAATTGAAATGGAGACAAACTATGCTCCTCAGGGAAGGTGAAAATCTGTGTTATCTCAGTGGCCTTATCTACTACCAACAAGCATTAGTTCAAAAGCCTTTAAGCTTTGGAATAAAGGACTCTTGCAATGGGGCAGAAGCAAGATCTAGGATTCTCTTGTTCATATAAAACATTTCATAAGAATATATTTGTGAGTAAACTCAGACTGCTAAATTATGCAGTACAGAGCCAATTAGGGGTTATGGAAACATGTAGAGAAATTTTAACACAGCATCATGGCTACTCTGGCTGGAATATAGACATGTCTTTAGTATATACCTTTAATCCTAGACATTACAGGTAAAGTTAGTTTATAAAAGGAATCATTCATGTTTGAAAGTAATGTCTAATTGAGGTGCAAAGTGAGAAATTGAAGATAGCTTTGAAAGAATGAGTCAGAGATAGGCTATGCACAACTTTCTGAACAACAGCACAGGAAAGAAAAACTAAAGATCTGGTCAGGAGGGAATAGTATTTGAATAGTAAATAAAGAAAATATCTAACAAAAAAGAAAAAGAAAAAAAAGAGCAGATCAGGGAGAGGGAGTCAATCAGTTCTGTCCATTTAATTGAGGTCAGTGGAGTTGTTGGGTGAGTCACTGGGGGTCTGTTATGTTTAGTTAGTTGGGAGTCAGAGCATTGTTGGTACTACAATGGAGTTGAGTTCTTTCATGAGTTTTTACAGTTCAGTGCAGGTTAGCAGAGGTGGTTATACTGTGAGAACTCTACCAGAGAGAGATGCACTAAGTGATACAAGGAGGAAAAATAACCTTGGTAGTTTCATATATGATTTTTAATTGATAGCTAATCAATGTAAAAAACCATCAGTCCATTTCTGTAGCAAGAATTTCCACCATGTAGTATTCCCTAGATTTGTTAGGCTGTAGTAAACTTCTTTTCTGCATGACTTGAGGAAGGCACTTACATGCCACATGACACATGTTGAGCTCATAGTACAACCTTATTTTCCACCTTTTTTGAGACTGAGGTCTAAGTTGGCCTTCCACTGAGTTATGCTTGCCTGCCCAACAAGCTTTCTCAATTTTACTTGTTCTACCCTTCATCTCTCTATGGGGACACTGGATTCATGGATAGTTATGTGTCTAGCTTTATATGAGATTTCTGGAGACTTAATATCAGGTTCTTACTCTTATATGACAAGAGCTTTCACAAATTGAGTCAACTTCTTAGCCTGATAGCAATTTTTTGAAGAAGCAAGGTACACCCATTTAAGAAGCACATGGTATACAATTAAACAGTGCATTCTGCAATGAAAGGATGCTTGGCATTAGACAATTTCTACATATTATTGAATGCAGCTGAAAGTACACAGGCTTACAGAAATACAACAGGAAATGAGCATCAAATTTGAGAGTAATGTGCCTTTTCTTTATACCACTATACTCTTCTTAAAATTTTTATTATTTATTCTATTTAGTAGTATCCTGTCAAATCTTAGAGTAATTTGAAAAGTTGTATTCTAAATTGAGAAAATGCCAGTGGAAGAGTTTCGTATAGGCAAGGTTGTAAGGCATACATATAAGTCTATATGTTTACATGTATGCATGTAAATGTTGGCAGAAATATTTTCTCTATTGCTCACCATAGTATTTAAAAAGCAGTATTACGTTTATTATTTATCTGTGTATGTATGTGAGTATGAGCATGTATGTTCCATGGCTTCTGTGGGAGATCAGAGGACAACTTGCTGGAATTGGTTCTCTCAATCCACAAGGTCAGGTCCCCCAGATGAAACTCAGGTTTGTCAGGCTAAGTGGCAAATACCTTTATGTGCTCAGCACTCTCACCAACACCTTCCATCTTATTTTTGAGATGAATTTCTCACAGAAACTATAACTCAATAATTGAATAGCCAACCTGGCCACCTGGCCTCAGGTATCTTGTTGTCCTTGTTCCTCAGTCCTGTATTTACAGATATATGCTGACACATCCAGATATTTATATGGTTGTTGTGGATTTGAACCTAATCTCTCAGGCTTTCATGACAATTACATTACTCTCTGTACGGTTCCCCTCGTCCTTGTATTGCTATATTCTTGAATCATTGTTCTTCAGACTTGGGCTTTGAATACTCCATATTTGGAAAATAGATTCATAGGGGAAAATTGCCATGAAATATTATAGACTAAAATAAAATCAGTTGGTCCTTCCCTAGTCAATTGACATTAGTTATTTTAACCCATTATAGAAAAATCTATCTTTATATTGCATTTATGTATTTATTGTATGTTTATATGTGTGTATGGCTGTGCAAGTAATACAGTGCATTATCAAAGCGTATGACAATTTTCAAAGGTAATTTCTCTACTTTTACCATACAGATCCTGAGGATCAAACTCAATTTGTCAGGCGTGGAGACTGGCACCATTACACCCTGAATAAATTCATACACCCAGAAAATCTTTCTTAATCATTACACATTTCTTTTCTAACAATGATGAGTTAGGATTAATTAGTGCTACTAGTTAATCACACTGTTCAATGTAATTAAGTTAAATTCTTTTGGCAATAAAGATAGTCATATTAAAAAAACTAAGCCAATCTTTGAAAGACAAATATTGAATTTCCTCTAATTTTTGGTAGATTTTATGTGGTTACTTAAGATCATGCATAGGCATATAATATGAATGTAGAAATGAAACTCTATGGCTCAAAGTGAACAAATGGGGTCAGGAGGCGGGGGGATAAGAATGTGATCAGCATGAAATATACACCCATGTGGAATGTTAATCAAAAACATTACAAAAAGAATTAGGCAAATAGTGATGCATAATGCAGCCAGTCAAGCCAAATAATGTCAATGGAAAACTGACATTTTTATTTAGAAGGACTTGGATGCAGGCTTTGTGCCATGTTCTGTGTGTGGTAGTAAATAGTGGTAACCTATTTCATTTAATTTTTTTTTCTTTACTGAAATTATACTCATCATCTGAGCAACAGAAAACTAATGTGCCCAGTCTGAATTTAACCTAGCTCATTTGATGAAGTATCCAGGTTCACATTAGACCGGGGCAAATGTGAAAATAGAATTTTCTATTTCTCTATGTTTGGTTACAGGCTGTTCTTTCACTGTACTGTGCTGCGACTGGGGTTTCTTGCGGGGGAGCCCTTGTTCCACCGGGTCATGAAAGTTCTGGACAGATGGGGAAGGGATTTGGTGCATGACAGACAGACACGACACAAGAAGTGTGTTATCTGAATGGATTTTCACAAAATAAGAATCAGGCTTATATATTATACAGAAACAGGGCGAATGTCAGGGATCACGTAGGCAGGTAGCAGTCACAAAGTCAGTAAAATCAAATAGCCAGGTGTAAATGATTACTTTGGAAGAACAATAGTGCTCTTCCCCATTGGACCATCTTGGCAGCCCTAAGCAAACTCTCTTGCGGTCAGAAGCAAGTAAGCACCAGGAGGTCCCATTCTAGCAGCTCCTGGGAATGGTTTGGCTTGTAACAAAAACATTAGTTCAGGAAGCTACTCTCTAGTTTGTAATGCAATTCTGCCTTGTGTGGTACGGCTCTTAGAATTCTAACTATGTTTACAGATAGCAATAGTGTTTGACTACTACCTCTAACTCTGGAGATACCCTGTCTGATAAGGCAGCTTCCTTGTGGGAATCAGTAGGCAATAATGCCTGACCTTTATGGCTAATTCTAGGGACTCCCTGTCTGCTAAGGTAGCGTCTCTTGTAAAAATTCCAAGCTAATAACAGCTAGGAAATCAATTAGGATCATTGAAACACTGTGGAGGCCAGGAAACAATGTTAAATCTCAATTTTAGCTATAACAAAATATTTCTTAGGGCACCTTTATGCCTGAATAAAGAAAGCATGTAGATTTCTCCACAGACTTTAGCAGAGATCAATCTGAAACATGTTTGGAGGTGTTAGCTACGGACCACCTCAGGAGACTGGCTCACTGTGACTGGCTCACTGTGAAGTGTGTGCCTCAGGTCTATGAACAGGTTTTTTAGACCTGTCATGCAGACACAACAAAAGTAGATGAGTACTGGGTAAAAGTACTGGTAAATTCAAGGGTCCAGATTTTACTACCTACACAATCATGTCTCACATCCCTGAGACAGTCACTGAGACAGAGTTAAGAAGATGTGCTTTCCTATAGCCTAATGGCAGCCCCTAATTTATGATGCTATTCAGTATATTTTTCCTTAATGCTTTGTGTGATATAGGCTAACTCAGGCTAATTTACAAGGTATGGAACTCCTTCCAATTATCTACAAAAAATATAAAAGTTAGAGTTGTGTGTATTTTCTCAGTCTTTTGGGGGTCCTTTCTCTGCCTATTAGTTTCTATACACGTGTCACTTCATCCAAGGAAGAAGTACAAACAACTGAAGCCCAAAATAAGTGATGCCTTGCTTCTTGTCAGTCCATATGGTTTCTTTGCAAAATCATGTAACTTTTATGAGTGATAACTGTGATATAACAGAGCTGCTCTTTTAAGACACTAGTCAGTATCTAGTATCCAGTGCTGTAGCCCAAAGATAAGGGACACATCCTGTTAGCAGTCTGTCTAAACTCCACCCCACAGTTGCCTGGCAACAGCCAGGTATGCTCCTTCCTACAGTTACCTGGTAACAGCCAAGTAGGCATGAAAGGGGCTGCTTGCCCCCTCCTCACTCTCTTGCCCTCTTGCTCTTCCTTTCTTGCTCCTGCTCTGTACCCTCACCCCTTCTCCATTCCCTTCCCTTCTCTCTTCTGATGTTCATAGCCAGCCTCTACTCCTCTACTTCTCTCTCTCTCTCTCTCTCTCTCTCTCTGTCTGTCTCTCTCTCTCTCTGCCTTTCTCTCCCTCTATTATCCTTTTAACTCCCCTCCCCATGCCCTGAATAAACTCTATTATATGTGCCTTGTCCCTCAGGGGGAAGGAATGCCTTGTCTTGGGCCCACTGAAGCACACCCTTCCCAGTACATCACCACACATCCACCAAAACATATCTCCCTTCTATTTAATCTTTTTATAACACATCACATCCAACATCAGATTTCTTTCTTGGATGTGAAGAGGAAAAATCTTTCTGGGCTGCGGTTTGTAGCTTTATATATGGTTCTACTCAGAAACTAGTTCCCTCATACTCTTTCTTTTTTCTGCTACCCTAAGCTAAATCATATAGTGGATAAGGAAATATTTTGCTCCATCCCCTGACAGAATATAAAAACTATATATTTTCTTTAGTTTGAGAAGTTTCTATGCTGTTCTGGGATTTTCCTTATCATGATTCCCATGGCTATTATCTTTTGTTTGTTTGTTTGTTGGTTTTACATTAAGCTATGCCTCTTAACCAAGCTTCTCTCTATATTTCAATTTAATTGGATTAGAAATCTGTTTCTTTACTTGAAGGCCACAACATATTGTCTCTTATCCATTTCAATCCTCTATTACCTCATGTCCTGATCATGGCTGCTATAGTCTCAAAGACCTTTTTTCCAATAATAATCCTTTCCCAAAGATCATTTTGAATGAGGTTCTATATGGAGCCACTTCCTCTGACACTTCTCTGTGTAACAAATAATTACAAAGTCTACAGTTCTTTGACTGGCTATAGGTAAAATACAACTTTGCAGCCATTCGTTACACACACACTACTAATTAGATATTTGTCTATATTACAGTGTCCTTCAAACTTAGTCAATAATGTTTCGGAGAGAATTAGAATGCATTTCTATCACTTATAAGAAATATATTTTCTGTTTCTAGCAGTGAAAGTAAAGGAATCATATAGCATGATTTGAGGAACTCATAGTTCTCTGAAAGATTAGCAGATGAGATGAGGGGAAGATGTGAGAAGAAGGAAGCCTGCCAGAGATTATGGAGGATTCCTTAAGGAGTAGATATAACCACATTCAGAGGGACTCTAAGCCAGGTTCAAGTAAGTGCACTTACCTCATATCAAAGGCACAGCTATTTTTTGGAGTTCTAGACTAGAAAGCAAGAAAAGATTGCTTTCCTTTAGACATATACTGATAGTGGCAGAAAGTGACTTCAGATTAAAAGGATAGGCTTCCAAGCAACAAAGATAATTAAAATTTTAAGTCTAAAGATTTTTTTTCTTTCTCAACTTACCATCATTTGTAACTTATGCTGGAATCTAAATACACTTCAAACTTGCTTACATTTATAAACTACAAACTAGTTTATATTTATGTTTGATCCTCGCTAGCAGTCATGGAAACAGGAAAAATAGCCTTGGCCAATCTTCAAAGGAAGCTAACACAATGAGCTTTCTTCAATGAGTGCTCTTCAATAATCTTTATTGGAATAAAAGATCCTTGAGACCTTGATTGGATAATTGGACCTTGAAGTGAGAGGGGGATTGTTAGGATAGATAGATAGATAGATAGATTGAGATAGATAGATAGATAGATAGATAGATTGAGATAGATAGATAGATTGATAGATAGATAGATATAGATGGATAGATAGATAGATAGATAGTGATAGAGATAGATATTGATAGATTGATTGACTAACTGATAAATAGATTAGATGATAGAAATAGATAAATTGACTATTAGATAATAGACAGATGATAGATAGATAGATAGATAGATAGATGATAGATAGATAGATAGATAGATAGATAGATAGATAGATAGATAGATAGATAGATAGAAACTAAACATAGTGGGGGGCCTGAACTAAAAGAGAGAGTTCCTTCTAAGATGTGTTAAGGAGCCAGAAGATGATCCAACATGTCATAAGGACACATGCTCACTATGCTCATAGGAGCCATATTTATAATAGCCAGAGCTGGAAATAACCCAAATGTCCTTCAAAGAGGAAAGGATATAGAAAATATGGTACATTTACACGATGGAATACTACTCATCTATTAAAAACAATGACTTCATGAAATTTGCAGGCAAATGGATGGATCTAGAAAATGTCATCCTGAGTGAGGTAACTCAGTCACAAAAGAACACACATGGAATGTTCTCACTGATAAGTGTGTCCACTTATATTTGGCAAAGATTGTGGAATACTCACTAGACAACTCATGAACCACATGAAGCTCAAGAGGAAGGAAGACCAAAGAGTGGATGCTTCAGTCCTACTTAGAAGAGGCAACAAAACTATCAAAGGGAGTAGAGGGTGCAAGGGACTTGGGAGGAAGAGAAGAGGGGGAGGGGAAAAAGGAGACAGAATCAAGGATGGGAATAGAGATATACAGAGGGCCAGGAAATTAAACAGGATTGTATATCTATGGGGGATAGGGAACTGGGGATAGCATCCAGAAAGCCCCAGATGCCGAGGAAGCAAGAGCCTTCTAGGGCCTGACTGGGATAGCATTATCTGAAATACCCAAAAGACGAGAGAGAATGTAGTTACCATATCCAGAGCTTAGACATGGCCGCCTAGTTGAGGGATTCAGCCACACACCCATCTCCATAATTTTAACCCAGAATTGCTCCTTTCTAAAGGAAATGCAGGGACAAAGAGTTCAGCAGAGACTGAAGGAAAAGCCATCCAGAGTACCCCACCTGGTGATCCACCCCACATCCAGACACAATTGCTGATGCTAAGAAGTGTTTGCTGATAGCAGCTGTCTCCTGAGAGGATCTGCCAGATCTTGACCAATACAGGTGCTTGAAGCCAACACTCAGACTGAGCACAGGGACTGGAATAGAGGGGTTAGGGGAAGGACTGAAAAGGACTTATCTGGCATCAAAGGGAGAGGAGGCCCTTGGACATGTGAAGGCTTGATGCCTCAGTGTTGGGGAATGCTAGCGTGGTGAGGTGGGAGTTGGAGGATGGGTAGGGGAGAAGTAGGTGAAGGGGGGATGGAATAGGAGGTTTGCAGAGAGGAAACTGAGAAAAGGAATAATATTTGAAAGTAAATGAATAAAATGTCCAATTAAAAATAAAGAAAAATATTGACAGAAATAAAACCAAATTTGATAGTAATTATGCATATTAAAACTTGGAGTAAATCTACCAATTAAATGAGCACAGCTTCTGGATCATAGGGAGATGTGTGGGTCTTGTGAGAGACAGATTGGCAACAGAAGCTCAGGAGACTATATGAAGACGGGTGGGAAAGATGCTAAGCAACGATGGATCTAAGGAGACTTGGCATTTTCTTGTGGCATTCAATAGGTATTTAAAGGCAGGAGCCAAGCATAAAATACAGCCTGGTGAAATCAGAGTGACAATACAGAAGAATGTGGTGGGAATTGGTAAAGAAACCAGGGCCATTATCATGGTAGGTTTGCCAAGCCTGTGGAAGACCATGGGTTTGAAAGAGCTCCTCCTTCGAGGATCCAGAGTCAGGGAATTTCATCAAAATCTTGGAGAAATAAATACAGAGATACATCTGTAGAGTGATGACAGCTAAGTAAAAGAAGGCCCTGGATGTCTCCCAGATGATATTGATAAATATGATACCTACTGTACATAGGAAGTAGGGACCAGTGCATGTATATAAGAGTACATGTTAATATATAAATGCATATATATATATA
>NW_022196891.1:8763165-8767682 GCF_008632895.1 Mastomys coucha
ATATATATATATATATAATGTATCTATCTATTAGAGTAGATTAAGATGGATTATCTAATTTTAATAATGCCTATTAATATGTGTACAATACATAATATATACATAGTATATCAGATATATGTGACTAGTCCTAAATAAAAAAGAATGTGAAGAAAAATTGAAGATAAGAATGCTAGATAGACAAATAGAAAAAAAACGAAGAAAAAAAGAATAGGAGGTGAGTGCGATGGAAGAAGAAAAAGATTACAATTAAGAATCAAATATATTTTAAGGAGCAAAAATTTCATGTTTTACAAATTATACATTTTTCTTTGCCTATAAATATCTCTATGTATGTTTTATATGCCATCTAGATTGTCACATATATAATGATATCCATTATCTGGGAAAGATAAAGGAAATGCAGGGACAAAGAGTGAGCAGAGACTAAAGTAAAGGCCCTACAGAGACTGCCCCACCTGGGGATCCCTCCCATATGCAGTCACCACACAGCAATGTTGCTGATGCCAAGAAGTGTTTGTTGAAAGGAATCTGTTATAGTTGTCTCATGAGAGGCTCTGCCAGAGCCTGACCAATAAATATGCCTATGCTTGTAGCCAACTATCAGAGTGAGCAGGAGACCCCAGTGTAGGAGTTAGGGGAAGAACTGAAGGATCTGAAGAGGTTTGCTACCCCATAGGACGAACAGTAATATCAACCAACCAGATTCCCCAGAACTCCCAGGGACTAAGTCACCAACCAAAGAGTAAACATGGATGGACCCATGGCTCAAGCTGCATATGTAACAGAATTTCCTTATCTTGCATCAATGGGAGGGGTGGCCCCTGGTCCTGTGAAGGCTCCATGTCCCAGTGTAGGGGAATGCTAGATGGATGAGACAAGAGTGGGTGGGGAGCTGGGAGAGTACCCTCATGAAAACAGGAGGGAGGAGAATGAGAGGAGTGGGTTTTCAGAAGGAAACCTAGGAAAGGGGATAACATTTGAAATGTAAATAAATAAACTTTAAAAAGAGATAAAATGAGATAGGAAGGGGGAGCGCTCAGTTATAAGAGAGATGTTAGGGAGAGCAAAGCCAGAAATGCATCCTCATAGAACAACTTTCATAGAACCTTTCCCACAAAATACTCATGAGGAGTCTTCCTGATTCACATCCTCATAACAAAGAAAATAACTGACATTTTTATAATACTTAGGGTTAATTGAAAGTTTTGCATAGTGTAATTGTTCACCATGTCATACATACATGACAGAGAGCATGAAGGAGTCATGTACTGTAAACTGAGCGGTGCCAAGTCACAGTGCAGTCTGCTTATTAACAATCTGTTCTAGAGAGATCAGAAGGAGGTATCCCATGATTCAAGATATGGGATCATGCCCAAAGGTCCAGTCCCATGGTATGATAATTACTTGTTCTCTTTAGTGGAAGTGGTATATGAAGTATAAATAAATTTACATTCCAAACACCTGGGAACATTGATTCCTCACATGTAAGCCAAATGGATTCATCACCTCTTCACAGGTTTTTCTACCCAGTTTCTGTAATAAGTCCTATGAAATGCACCTAGGCTAGCTTCCCAATGGCAGCTCATGTTGAGAGCATGTCCTTGCTATAAAGGAATTCTTCTTGATGACTATATCTTTATATAAACTTGTGGGACAATTTCTATAAGCTTTTCCACCAGGGGTTTGCTGGAAGTCATTGTTCACTTTCATGAAACCAAAAGCTTTGAAGTCAAAGCTCCAGATTGACTTTATGGGTATTGATTTCCCAGAATCTTCCCTTAGTTCCACACATACTGCTCACCTGAGGTGAGAAACCCATTCCTCAATCACCAACCTTCCACTTCCTGTATCATCAGATATGGCTTTAAGTTAAAGAAACAAGTCATTCAACACTTGGCTCAGAGTTCTCTTACAATTCAGGAATATTAAATGATACCTGTTAAGGGACCTAACATGACATAATCGTATACAGTCTTGTTGTATGGCCTTTGTATCCCTGGTATAATGCATTTAGCATATGTCATTTTAGAGTAGAGATTGATTTGGCACTGTAGTCAGACTAACTAATTATACAGAAAAATATAGAGGCAGTTAGGTCTAAGTTGATAGTAGGAAACATTTCACATTCTCTAATTGGAGAGAAAGCAGAACAATAGCACATTCACCTGTGTAGGAAGCCGTGAAGCTGGACAGGCATTCGCCATGACAAGATGGCACCTACTTCCGCTGTCGAGTAAACAACTGTTTGCGCATGTGTGTAGAGAACTGTTTGCGCATGTGCGTTGAGTGAAAAGACGCCATGTCACGGCCCATTCTGAGGCGTCATGTAGGGTAATGAGCGAACAGCCAATCATGGGCAGACACGCCGCACTGTGGTGTATATAAGCAGTGCGGATTACTGGCTCGGTCTCTCTTTTCCCTCTGGGAAAGGGCAGTAAACGTTGCTGCAGAAGGAACCTAGTGTCCGTGTGTCTTCTTCCTGGCGAGACGACTGCGCAGGCTACAGCTGGTGCCGAAACCCGGGACGCCGGGAGAACCTTACAACAGCTGGTAGGTTTCAGAACTGCAGGACAGAGTGAGCTCTGAAAGGCATGCCGCTTGATTTTAATTCCTCCGACCCTTCCTCAAAGTTAGAGAGCGCAGCCAAAGCCGTGGTAATTGTGCTAGTGGCGCTTGTAACGACGTCCATTTGGCATTTGATACATTCTTGCCTGGAGGATGAGAAATTCCGTGCCTCTGTAGCGTCAGAACAGAGGGCACTTGAGGAGTTACAAGATAACATGTCAGAAACAGAGGGGAGAGTGGGGGCTAGCCAGAATAAAAGGGAGAAAAAATATGGGAGAGTGGAGGCTAGCCAGGAGAAAAGGGAGAGAAAGAAAAGAAAAAAGGATATACCCAAGAGTACAGGCCCTTCCGCTAGACCTGCGGAAGCGAGAGATAAAGAGAAAGACACCCTGGGAGGGAAAAGTAGAGAAAGAGATAGAAAAATAGAGAAGAGACGGAAGCTCTTCGAGCCTGATAGCTCTGAGGAATTGAGCACCTCCGAAGAGGAGGACTTGGAGGGAGAAGTGGCTCGCTATAAAGAAGAGAGGTATCATCCAGATGAGCATTCGCCGCCTCTCCAGAATCGAAAGCGAAAGGGAGCGAGAGATCAGAGCCGCTTTATGCTGTCCCGCCTGCTCTTCCAAGTGCACCCCCCCCCCCCCGCTATCTATCTCACAAGAAGACAATCCAAGAAGACAGGGCCTGGGTTTTCCCTAGCGGCCATTGAGGGTTCGATACCCACACCCTGGCTTATGGAGGAGGCCATGTGGGTTCCTCAATGGCCCCTATCCTCTGAAAAGCTGAAAGCTGCTACAAGGCTGATTGCGGAACAGCTGCAGCTAGGTCATTTAGAACCATCCACCTTGCCCTGGAACACACCCATTTTTGTTATAAAAAAGAAATCGGGGAAGTGGAGACTTCTCCATGATCTAAGAGCCATTAATGCACAAATGCGGCTGTTTGGCCCTGTTCAACGAGGCCTGCCACTGCTCTCTTCTTTGCCTAAGTGCCACACACCCTTTGCGTGATGGCAGTATTTGAGGCGTAAACTTCAAGGAAAGTCAGTCTCCTGCCTCCACATTGTCGCCTGACACCCCAAACTCAGAGGTGGCCCAGATATGTCCTCGTAGTAGCGTGTTAGGAACTCACCAAGATATAATTTTCTTTAACAGCTAACAAAAGAAAAGAAGGTTTTCTGACCTTCACCAATGTTTCAAAGTCCGAGTCAAACCCTGGCTTGGAATGTTAAGCCATTCAAACTATTAGCCTCCAGCGTTGGGGGCAGGGAACCAAAGCTTAACTAGCTTAACAGGTGTTCCCTGGGGCTAGCCTCCACTAGCCCAGAAAAATAATATAGTTAAGGAACTTTCTTAGGCCTACCCAGTCTGTAACCAAAACAACAAACTGAAGAGGAACTGTCTGCACCTGACTTCTAAGCCAAGGTCACCTTAGTCAGAGCTAGCTTTCTTTCAGATTGTAATCCCTGTTTAACATAAGAGCCAGGCATTGGTGGCACACGCCTTTAATCCTAGCGCTAGAACTTAGATGGGCTAGGACTCAGATTCATATATCTCTCACAGAGCACTTGGGCCTGGGGAGATACAATACCAGTTCAGAAGAGATAGCTACTGTTTTAGACCCAGTATGTTTCACATAGCCTCAGAGGTGCCTCAACTGTTGAGCTGCCAGATTTTTTATTTCTCTTTTGCAATGATTGTAAAAGCCTCATGTCATTTTTTAAAAAAATACACTCAGACCTTGCACACTGGTGTCTGGTGTGTTTGTCAAAAACCTTTAATCCCAGTACCTGCGAGATAGAGCCGGGCAGTGGTGGCGCACGCCTTTAATCCCAGCACTTGGGAGGCAGAGGCAGGCAAATTTCTGAGTTCAAGGCCATCCTGCTCTACAGAGTGAGTTCCAAGACAGCCAGGGCTATACAGAGAAATCCCGGTCCGTGGCACCTAAACAAT
>NW_022196891.1:8769068-8830909 GCF_008632895.1 Mastomys coucha
CTTGCTACATTTGGCCTTCCCTTTTAACTAAAACAAAAGGGGGAGATGTAGGAAGCCGTGAAGCTGGACAGGCATTCGCCATGACAAAATGGCACCTACTTCCGCTGTCGAGTAAACAACTGTTTGCGCATGTGTGTAGAGAACTGTTTGCGCATGTGCGTTGAGTGAAAAGACGCCATGTCACAGCCCATTCTGAGGCGTCACGTAGGGTAATGAGTGAACAGCCAATCATGGGCAGACACGCCGCACTGTGGTGTATATAAGCAGTGTAGATTACTGGCTAGGTCTCTTTTCCCTCTGGGAGAGGGCAGTAAACGTCGTCGCTGCAGAAAGAACCTAGTGTCCGCGTGTCTTCTTCCTGGCGAGACAACTGCGCGGGCTACACACCTGGTTTTTCTGGCTACCACTTCACCTACTAATGATCTCTTGTGATGCTAGAATATATAGGAAATGGTACGTTGATTGACACAGATTCCAACATGCAGCTTCTTTGAGGTCATTGGCTGTCCATAGTGGTACTTTGTGGTGATGTAGCTATTTGTGTGCCCCATGCTTCTGTAAGTAACTTCTCAAGAATATTTGTAAGAAAGCCTGATAAACTCAGGTTTATTCTGAGGTAAATTTTGAGTTTTATTTTGAGCTTTTAGTCTTGTTTAGAAAAATAATTAAAAATGGATTCCAAATGATGCTCAAAGATAATTCTATCCTTATTTAAAAGAAAAATCAACAGGGAAAACAAGATGTACATCCCAAGAACTGGAAATGGAGCTTGACAGAGAGAATATGATGCATTTTAAGGCTAACATGAAGTCTGAGAAAAAAATGAGTAAGGCCAGAACAATAAATTAAGGTTGATGAGGCTTCTGACAGGTAAACAAAACAAGAAAAACACTTAGTATGTGAGCATTAACTCAAATTGGGAAATATCATGACCTAGAGTCTTGTCTGCCAGAATTAGGTGTACAATTACACCATAGACACAGGGTTAGAAACAGATATATAAACAGCTTATTTAAAAAGGAGAAGCAAACAGGAGCCTTGGTGATCTCTGGGAAGCAATCAAGGTCATTTAAATAACCCTAGCCTCTTTAACAGTTATTTAGTACTATCTCTGCTAATTAGATGATGCTATGTTGAGAAAGTTTTTTAATCCTTTTCTATAAAGTGACTGGATATACTCAACTTGTTGTGTGAAACTCAGGTAAGAAAAGGATCCTGATCTTTTTCAACTGGTTTCTTTTACATGTCAATCTTGATAAGGCAATCTACCTTGTCTAGTATCCTCTCCTGTTCCAGGTTCCACAAGTTGGGCAGATCATTTCTCTGATCTGCCCTTTGTGTTGGAGCTGAGAGGAAGAGATCTCTGCCTTCGGCTCACCAGGAAGAGTTAATCCAACACAGAGTACACATTCAAAATTCATGAGATCATTCATTGTTATATTATTAGTACCATACTACTGAGATTTTCTGTTCAATGTGCACATTTGCATAATATTTCCTCTCATAGATACATCCTTTCAACTACTATGCTCCTCACATTGACCATGTATCTCTATTCCTTTCCTCTCCTACCTACTGTTTGGAAAACAGTTACACAGAAATTCAGAATTCCTAATGTTTATAAAATGGGGGAGTGATGTTTAAATGGTGTTTTAGTGTCTTCATATTTTCCACAATTCCTAGGCTCTTAGATTTTGAAATTACTTGTGCTTATCTCCATAGGTGCCAAATATTCCAATGAGGAAAATTAACTGTGCAATAATACCTCTATTTGTCAAGGCAAATGACCCACAGCAAACATCAGAGATCACACCATGAAACAAATCACTTGCAAAAGATTTATTAGGGATTAGCAAGTGCTATCTGAGAGCAGGGACATCAGAGACAGGCACAGAGGCAGAAAAAACAAACAAACAGACACAGCAAGCGAGCAATAGAGAACATGAGAGTGATCTGTGATAGTGAGGATCTGAGTCAGTAGAGGAATATTTGGAGTGTGTCTGATTTCTAAGAGCAATCATCCGATGATTTTATTCCCTTCCAAGTATAGCACATACACAACTTTCTGTTGTCCATACTGTCATTACTATTCACTGTACTGAGTCACTCCGAGACCCTTTAAGGGACAGAGCTTCACTTGTAGATTCTCCACTTACACTTACTTCCTTTCCATCAATGCTCTAGGAAATTCTCAGCCAGCCACCCTGTTTACATAGCTGGGATCCAACTTATATGTTCTTTTCCAGAATTAGGATTGAAGGCAGAAGAAGTAGGCATGGCTTCCTGATCTTTAAGCAGAATGAGTTAGCATGTAAACCCAGAATTCACAAAAATTTGTGTGTGGGTGTGTGTATGTGTACATGTGTATGTATGTGTGTGTGGATGGGTATGAACATATGTTGGAGTGTGTATGTGTTGATGTGTACATGTGTATGTACATGTGTGTGTGTGTGTGTGGAAGGGTATGTACATATGTTAGAGTGTGGATGTGTGGATGTGTACATGTGTATGTACGTGTGTGTGTGAAAGGGTATGAAAATATGTTGGAGTGTGGATGTGTGGATATGTGGATGTGTATGTATGTGCGTGTGTGGAAGGGTATGAACATATGTTGGAGTGTGGGTGTGTGGATATGTACATGTGTATGTACATGTGTGTGTGGGAGGGTATATACATATGTTGGAGTGTGGATGTGTACATGTGTATATACGTGTGTGTGTAGAAGGGTATGAACATATGTTGGAGTATGCATGCGTGGATGTGCATTGATATGGGGTTAGTTGTGAGATTTGCAAGTATATCCATGGAGGCCATTATTGGACTGACAAGTATCACTTTCTCAAATCCCTAGGATCTCCTGTTTCTACCTTAACAATGCTAAGAATATGGCCATTCTGATAACCATGACAAGAGTTTTTGGGAGGGTGGCAGTGCATTGGATGTAACATCAGGTCATTGTGACGGACTAATAGGAAGTGTTTCAATGGCATCAAATCCCAGTCACTTCTTGTTCTCAAAGATATTTTTTATTGATACACTGTAATGATAATTCATTTAAAGTTAGACATTTCCCCTCCACTATGACTTTACCTTATTTTTCCTAAGAATTGTCATTTTTAAGTTTACGTGTTATTCTTATCTGAACAAAGAAACCAGATCGACCAACATTTCCACTAGTGTTTATCTCAGACTGAATGGCAAAATGCTAACAGTCTGTATCTGGCTCAGTATTTTGATTGTCTCATTATTATACTTTCCTTTTTAGAATTTTCCTTTAGCCTGCTTCTCATGCTTTTGTTTGGATTTTCAATGAACATTTTTTATTAAAACTTATTCCCACCACATCTTATCTTATGGTTTAATAAATTATTCTATAAACATAAAAATTCAGTGAGTGACAGTTTGAGAATTATATCTGTCAGGAAAACAAACAAATATTTTCAGAGTACCTCATAATACTGCTTTTCTTCTTTTTTTTAATTATTATTATTTTTTTGTTTATTTATATTTCAAATGTTATCCCCGATTTCCTCCCTGGAAAACCCCGATCAGACATTCCCTTCCCCCTGCCATGACAGTGCTCCCGTACCCACCAACCCGCTCACATCACATTGCCCTAGCATTCCCTTACACTGGATAATCAAGCCTTCACAGGACCAAGGGCCACTCCTATCTTTAATGCCAGACAAGGCCATTCTCTGCTACATATGCAGCTGGAGCTATGGGTCTCTACATGTGTATTCTTTGGTTGGTGGTTTAATCCCTGGGAGCTCTGGTGTGTATGTGCGCGGGGGGAAGGTCTGGTTGATTGACATTATTGTTCTTCCTATGGGGTTGCAAACCCCTTCAGCTCCTCCAGTTCTTCTCCTAACTCCTCCATTGGTGTACCCATGCTTAGTCCCATGGTTCCCTACAAGCATCTGTATCTGTTTTCTGTAAGGCTCTACCTAAACCTTTCAGGAGACATCCATTGCAGGCTCCTGTCAGCAAGTACTTCTTGGCATCAGCAATAGTGTCTGGGTTTGGTGGCTGAATATGAAATGGATCCTCAGGTGGTGTAGTCTCTGGACAGCCTTTCCTCCAGTTTCTGCTCCACTCTTTATCCCTGTAATGTTTTTCTAAACAGGAACAGTTATGGATTAAATTTTGAGAAGAGTAGGTGGCCCCACACATTAACTGGGAGTTTGTGCCTGACTTCAGGATATGGTTCTACAGGTTTTCTCTCCCTTTTGTGGGGTATTTTGGTTAATGTCATCCCTGTTGAGTCATGGGAGCATCGTTCTTTCTTGGCATCTGAGACTTTTTGGTGGCTACCACCAGTTCCCCATCCCAGAGTGCTGCATACTTCTATTTAATTATCTGGCCCTCTATACATCTCCCCCATCTCCTCCTACACCTGATCCTGCCCCTTAGCAATGTTCTTAAATTTCTCAATTTTGCAGGTTGTGCTGGGTATGCATATTACAGTTTGGCCTGGATACATTAGCATGCAGAACAAGGGAAATGCCAGGGTAGGCCATCAGGAGTGAGTAGATTCGTGGGTGTTGGAACGTGAAAGGCAGTCTGTGTTTTGGTTGAGCAACACTTTTTTCGGAGACCTAGTAGAAAATTGTACAAGGGATGGAACAGTGAACTAGACCCCCAAACATTAGGCTGCTGACACCACGAGCACTCACTCCATTATCTGTGGCTATCAATCACTTAGACAATGCCCTATGATCCGAGTATTCTGCCTGCATTCCATCCCCACAGTCACTTGACTACAGCCAGATAGGCCCAATCCCACAGTTACCTGGGAACAGCAAGGTAGCCCAGCCCACTATAAGAGGGGCTACTTGAACCCTCCTCTCTCTCTTAAGTGCTTGGTCTCCTGTCTCTTGCCCTCTTTCTCCCCTTCTCTTTTTCCCTTTCTCCATGTGGCCATAGCTGGCCTCTACTGCTCCCCCTATCTCTCTCTCTCTCTCTCTCTCTCTCTCTCTCTCTCTCTCTCTCTCTCTCTCTCTCTCTCTCTGTGTGTGTGTGTGTGTGTGTGTGTGTGTGTGTGTGTGTGAGAGAGAGAGAGAGAGAGAGAGAGAGAGAGAGAGAGAGAGAGAGAGAGAGAGAGAGAGTTCTACAATAAAGCCTAAAATCTATGGACTGCCTCCTTTTATCTAGACTCACATGCTGGAACAATGGCTTAGGCCTTCCCCTAAAGATCTGCCTCTCATCTCCCACCTCTAATCTCCCACAGGAAAGCCTCCCAGCATTTCCAGTCACTAGACCAGACCAAGGACTCATGCCCAGCTCAGGAATCACTGGGCACCCTCTTTCTCCCCACTCCCCTTTTTTCCTTTCAGCCTGGGACTACTGCCACCCTGGAGCCCCCACCCATTTCTAGCTCTTCTAAGGTGTTCCAGAGACATCCTGCGATGCCCAAGATCCAGAACCTGTTGTCCTTGACCTCTATGAGGCCACAGGGCCACAGGACTGCTCCCTCTCCCGTGTCTGCCCTCTCAGGGTCTATGAGCTCTGGGACATGGGTCTCCCTCCCACCCCTTTATTTCCCCACCTCCTCCCCCTGGCACCCTACAGGTGGGTGATGGAGAGGCAGGGGGCAGATTGGATAAGGGGTTCAGGAGAGGAGACCTAGAAAGGGAATAATATTTGAAATGTAGATAAAGAAAATATCCAATAAAAGTAAAAAAAAAAAATTATTAGAAAGTGGTTTTTACTTAGAGGTAGGTAGAAATGGCATCTGTATTTCAATATAAATTTTGTACATGTGTTTATACATGCTTGTGTTTATGTACATAGGAGGGAGGGTGTGGACAGAGGTTGATGTTGTAGGTCTTTCTTGATTGGGTTGCGTTCTTAATATTTGAGCCATGCTCGCTCATGGAACTTGGAGCTAACTTATTCCAGCTTTGCAGACTTCCAGCAAGCCCCAGGGATTCTGGTACCACTGTTTTTCAAAACTAGGAATCCAGTCTCATGTATGCCTCTGTAATGAACTTTTACATTGGGACTTAGGATAGAATTGGAGTCCCAAGCTCTTAATTAGCCATTTCATTTCCCCAATTCAATCTAAAGTCCAACTAAGGCATATCTTCTATTTTATCTCTAAACTTTTCATGCTGCCAATTATTATTAAGCTCATCTCCCACTTATAGACAAGTAATTTATTGAATGAAAGATATGTACTTAATTTAATGTGTGTGTGTGTGTATATGTGTGTACGTGTGGTGTGCAAATAAATTGTGAGAATTGGATCTGTTGTTCTACCATGGGAACTTTTATGATGATATCTAAAGTCACCAGTACTGATAAGTTTCTTTACCTCCTGGATTGCCTTGTCTTTTTCAGAAAACTTTGGTATTGCCATATACTTGATCAGTGATTTTGAAAACATGGCTAAACATTAAAATACTTGGAAACTGCTTTATTAATATCTTTGAACTGTGTTATTCAACTGAAAATGTGCACATGTATCTCCAAAGGATCTTGGAGTCTGGATAAGTAAGTATGGAGTATAGCCTGATATTTCATATTTCTAATAAGCTCTCAGGAGATTCTCTTGCTTCTGGGCAAAGTTTGTTTACAATGAGTAGCAAGCATTGACTTTCTGAATCTATATTCCTGGAGATTTGACCTAAAAATACACAATTTTTCAATAGTATTCCTCATGATAGTATAATAATCAGAAGTTGTCATCTATACAAGAAGTTAGGGGACAATTCTTCTTTTACACTGTGACAGTTTATCTTGCCAGAAGTTAAGCTACATATTATGCTAAAAAAATAGGCTGTGTCTTTATATATGAACATTATGAGAATGTTCCTGACCTACTGCAGAAATAGAAGCACATGCATGAAATATATTATTTGGCTTTGAAATAAATGTTAAGAAAAATAGTAAGAGTGTTGATTTTGGTGCTAGATGAGGAAGAAAAATTGTTAAGCTAAGGATTATAAAGTTAAAGCCACTTTTGGACAATAAGTAATGTTTAAATATTTTAACAAAGTAAGAAACATGTACACATTTAGAAGATTTCGGGAAATGCTTAAAAATTCAGACTGAGAATGAAGCTCGGCAGTCGTGAGATGGAATAAATATATTCTAAAAGGTGTACAGTGGCTGGTGGGTGAGACAATCACACAATGATGTTATAACAGATGACACAAAACTATCCAATGCCTGTGAGGCAACATTTAATTGCCATAGGTTTTCTTTTAGTGCCATCATGAGCCTTTAAAAAATCATCTACTCCACAATGCAGCTGAGATTTTTTTTTCCACATCTTGAAAATCCTCTAAGAAAATAGAATACGGAACAATAGCTTTCAAACGCTGACATTTCTGGTCTCTGTCTAAGACAGAAACAAGGAAAAATCTGGCTTTAATTCAAAAAGATGTACAGCATGCCCAAGTCTACTGATCATACTGTTTCCCTACAGGTGGACGTAGATTTTTCCATAAATCTTACAAAAATTCCTAAGGTTGCAAATTGATTGCAGGCTGCTTTTAAGACCCCCAGACCCCCACTATAAAAAAGGTCTTCCAATTTCATTTATCTTCAGCTCTGTGATGGTGGAAGAGAAAATGTTCCCATAAGCCCAGAGAGACTGCCATTATTAAGAGATGTGACCTTGTTGGAAGAAGTATGTCATTGGAGGTAGGGTTTGAGCTTTCAGAAATTCAAGCCAGGTCTAATGGCTCTCTGTCTTTTCCTGCTGCCTGTGGATTCAGATATAAAATTATCAGCTACCTCCCCAGTACTATGTCTGCCTATGCAGTGTCATATGTCCAGCCACGAAAATAAAAGCCAAACCTCTGAATTGAATGTCAGCCTAATTATTTTCTTTTATACAACTTATTGTGAATTTTACAGATAAATGAATTGAACTAGAAAATATCCTGATTGAAGTAATGCAAACCTAAAAAGACATGCATGTTATATTCACTGATAAGTGGCTATTTACCACAAAGTATAGGATACCCCTGATATACAACACTGTCCCAAAGAAGTTAAACAACAAGGAAGGCCCAAGTGAGGATGCTTCAATCCTACTTAGAAGGCTTAACAAAATAATCATGAGAGGAAGAGGGAGGGAGGGATTTGTGTGCACAAGAGAGTGAAAAGACAGAGTAGCAGGATGAGGTATGTAGGGAAAGTAGAGCAGAAGCCTAGAGAGCCAGGAGAATAAATGAATATCTGCAGCTGCCAGGGATGGGAGGTCAGGGAAACTTCTAGAAACTCCCAGAAACCAGGGATGTGGGAGGATCTCAGGACTCAATGTGAATGACCTTAGCTGAAATGCCCAACAGTAGAACCTGAAGAGACCACCTCCAGTGCTTAGACAGTAAAGGGATAGAGACGCCAACCCACCTCTTTAATTTTCAAACCAAAACTGCTTCTGTCTAAAAGATATGCAGAAACAAAAATGGAGCTGGGACTGAAGGAATGGCCTACCAGTGACCAGACCAACTTGGGATCCATCTATGTGCAGGCACCAAGCTCTGACACTATTACTGATATTATGTTGTTCTTTCAGAAATGAGTTTAACATGCCTGCCTATGGATCTATCAGAAGCTGATTGAAACAGATGCAGACACTTTTATCCAAGCATTGGACTGAGGTCCTAAGGTTGGGGAACCCTACAGAAGAGTTAGTGGAAGGATTGAAGGAACTGACGGGGATGGAAATCCAGTAAAAAGACCAAGAGTGTTAACCAACATGAGCCCTCAAAGCTCCCAGGGACTATGCCTACAACCAAAGAGCATACCTGGGTTAGTCTGAGGCCCTACAACATGTGTGGTAGGGGGTAGCTATGTCTGGCCTCACTGGTACAAGATGACCCTAATCCTTTGGAGACTTGATGCCACAAGAAAGGGGCATGCAGGAGTAGTGAGGCACACTCTCAGAGGCAAAAAAGAGAGGGGTGGCGGGACAACATTTGGGGAGTAAATAAATAAAATAATTGAAACAATTTAAAAAGAGTTGTTATGGTCATGGTATCTCTTCACAGCAAGATAAACCAAAACTAAGGGCAGATCTTGCTTGTGAAGCTCTAATAAAGCCCTTTCTCAAAATTCACTCTCCAGATTGTTCATAATATTTTTCTTTTTTAATTACATTATTTTATTATTTCCATTTCAAAGGTTATGCCCTTCCTGGACCCCTCCCATATTTTTCACCCCACTCCCTTGTTTCTGAAAGGGTGCTCCCCCAAACCCCACCCACCCTACCTCACCCCCACCAGCATCCCCTTTCCCTAGGGTATCAGGATTGGCCTCATCATTTCCCACTGAGGATAAGGCAGTCCATTGGTACATATGTGCCAGGGGCCAAGTAAGAGCCTATGTATGCTCTTTGTTTGGTAGCTTAGTCTCTGGGAGGTCTGAGAATTCCAGTTAGTTGATACTGTGGTTCTTCCTATGGAGCTGAAATTTGCTTTTGCTCCTTCAATCCTTTCCCTAACTCTTCTGTAAACGTCCACAATCTCAATCCAATGGTTGGCTGTTAAGTATCAGCAATTGTTTCAGTTATCTGTTGCTAGAGCCTCTCAGAGGACAGCAATGCTTGGCTTCTTTCTGTAAGCACAATATGACATCCATAATACTGCCAGAATTTGGTGCCTGCCCATAGATAGATCTCAAGTTGGGTCAGTCACTGGATCATCTTTCTTTCAATGTCTTCTTCATTTTTCTGTCCCTGCATTTCTTTAGACAGATAAAATTCTGGATCAAAACTTTGAAAATGGATTGGTGGCCCCATACCTCAACAGGGGGTCATGTCTATTTACTGGAGATGGTATCCTCAAATTCTATCTCTTCATTGTTGAGCATTTTGAATAATTTCATCCACATTGATTCCTGGGAGACTCTGACATTCCAGATCTTTGAGACATTCAAGAGGTTCTCCTCATCCCTATCCACCACTGTTTTGTAGTTCCACTAACTCTGGAGAATTGTCTCCCCTTACACCTGATCCTGCCTCACTTTCCCTCTCCCTCTCTGCTCTTTCATACAGGTCCCTCCCTAACTCTTCCTCATCTTCCTACGCTCCTCTTTGGGTTGTGTTTGCTTCTTTTTGTTCTAGAACTTTCAGTTATGCTGTTAAGTTGCTAGTGTAGGATCTCTTCAATTTCTATATGAAGACACTTAATGCTATGAACTTTCCCCTAGCTTTGCTTTCATTGTATCTTATAAGTTAGGTTATGGAGTGTCTTCATTTTTGTAGAATTCTAGAAAGTCTTTATTTTCTTTTTTTATTTCACCCTGATCAAGTTATCACTGAGTATAGAGCTGTTCAGTTTCCACTAGTTGTTTTTGCTATTATGGAAGTCCAGCCTTTCTCTGTTGTGATCTGAGAGAATGCATGAGATTATTTCAATCTTCTTACATATAATAAGGCTTGTTTTTTATCTTATTATATGGTCAGTTTTGGAGAAGGTTTCATGAGGTGCTTCAAGGAATGCATATCTTTTTGTTTTTAGGTGAAATGTTCTTTAGATATTTGTTAAATCCATTTGGTTCATAAGTTCTCTTAGTTTCACTGTGTCTCTGTTTAATTTCTGTTTCAACGGCCTGCCCATTCCATTATTATTGTGTGACTTTCAATGTGTGTTTTGAGCTACAGTAAACTTTCTTTTATGAATAAGGATGACCTCGCATTTGGGGTATGAATGTTCAGAATTTAGATTTCATCTCAATGGATATTTTATTTTATGAATATGAAGTGTCCTTTCCCAGCTCTTTTGGTAACTTTTGGTTGAAAGACTATTTTGCTGGATATTAGAATGGCTAGTACAGCTTGATTCTTGGGGCCATTTGGTTGGAAAACTTTTTTCCAGTATTTTACTCTGAAGTAGTGCCTATCTTTGTAACTAAGGTGTGTTTCTTGGGTATAGTAAAATACTGGATCCTGTTTACCTATCCAGTCTGTTAGTTAGCCTATATCTTTTTATTAGGAATTAAGTCCATTGATGTTGAGAGATATTAAAGACCAAAAATTATTAGTTCCTACTACTTTTCTCTGTTTGTTTCGGCATGCTATTATATGAGTGTGATTCTCTTCTTTTGGGTTTGCTGTGAGATTGTTAATTTCTTCTGATTTCTTCAGTATAGTTACCTACCATGTGTTGGAGTTTTCCTTGTTTAAATTTCATTTTGTCATGGAATATCTCGGTTTTTCCATCTGTGGTAATTGAGAGTTTTGCTGGGTATTGTAGGTTGGGCTAGCTTCTCTGTTCTCTTTGGGTCTCCATGACATCTGTCCAGGATCTACTTGCTTTTGGAATCTCTGTTTAAAAGTCTGGTGTAATCCTGGTAGGTCTGCTGGTATATACTACTTGGCATTTTTATCTTATAGCTTTTAATATTCTTTCTTTTATTGTTCTGTGGATTTCATGCTTTTATTATTATGTGAAGGAAGGATTTTCTTTTGTGGTCTGATCTATTTTGTGTTCTGTAGCCTTCTTGCATGATTATGCTTATGACTTTCAGTAGTTTAAGGAAGTTTCCTTCTATTATTTTGTTGATGATATTTTCAGATGTTTTAAAGTGGGAATCTTCACCTTCTGTTTCTATTATTCTTAGGTTTTTCTGTGTTTCTTTAAGAGAGTTACTTTTATTCTTCTTACAGACCTCTATCATCTTTATGAGATGGGATTTTAGGTCAGAATGTTGCTTTTTAGGTGTGTTAGGTTATTCAGAACTTGCAGTGTTTGTAGAACTAGGTTCCACTAATGCCAATTTACATTGGCTACTGTTGCTTGTGCTCTTGTGCTTGCCTCTTGCCATCTGATTACTTGTGGTGTTAACTGGGCCTTGGTATCTCTGACTGGAGCCTTCTTCCTTGGAGGTACATAGAGCTCTGTGACTTGGATTAGCTGGTCTACTTGGAGGCAGACAGTGCTGTCTTTGGTTAGGGAGAAGGGGACTCCAGTGTCTCTGATTAGAGCAGGCCTCCTGTGTTCCTGGTTCTGGCATACCTCATGTGTTCCTGGCTAGGGCAAACCTCAAGAGAGATAGGCAGACTTTGGTATCCATGGGCAGGGTCTCCCCCAGTTAAAGATGAATGTACATACTAGAATGACTATTACCTTCAGAGTTGGATAGATCTCATATCTGCTGGGCTCTGTGAGGATGCCAGGTAGCATGGGTACTGGGCCAGGGGTGGTCTTACCTCTCTTGCTGGTTTTGTCTGACCTCCTGGGAAATAGGCAGGATATAGGGTATAGAAGAGGGGCAGACATAGTGATCTGTCTCAAGTAGAGCTGCAGATAGGAATGCAGATGGTGATATGGTAGAGCGGATAGACCAGATGTCCACTCTGCTTTGTTGGGGTCCAAGCTGGTGTGAGTATTGGGTCTGGAATCTTAACTTGGCCCTGGTTACAGGAGACTTACTAGGCAATAATAAAGCTATGAAATGTGGTAAGGAGTATAGCATTTTGATTTAATTTTTAAAAAAGAAAAACAAAAGGGTTGTGGTCATGGTATCACATTCCATCATTAGGAATCAAAACTTAGACAAGGTCTCACTTGTGAAGATGTAAAAAACTCCTTTCTCAAAACTCACCTTCCAGACTTTTCCTTTCAATTCATGAGACACAAAACCTAGAAGCTACTGGTCCTCAGAATTGATTAATGGTTCTCTGGAACTGCATCTCCCATCTACGTTTCACTGAGTTAAGGAAACTTGCAACAGTCTTAAGTCCAATGAACTGGTAAATCTAGTGTCTAATGAGTTATTAGACATGTTCACTGATTAATGTTTTTTTCTGTGTTTTCATATGGTAAATGAGTTAATGTGATTGACTCTTTTGGGTTTATTCTTTATGATAGAAAGAATATTGTACACAGTGGTTTCTGCACCTTGATTTCACCACCCTGGAATTCTATATCTTTATCATTAATTCAGAGGTAAAGATTTAAATTTATACATATGAGGTAAGGGATTTGATAATTTATAGTTGTGTGTTTTTCATAGAATGTGGTCCCTATGATAGCTAAACAGAAAAACTCACATGAAATTTTAAATTAAAACATTGTGGGATTTGGAGGGAACTTTTTGAAAGAAGAATTTGTGTTTCTTGCATGTAAAATTCATAGAAGACAATGTATATCATATGTCAACATATGTTAAGTTGGGCACACTTCATAGAACACAGTGTTATAGTAATAAACAAACAACATTCATAGTTACATAAAATAATATATTACTTCTTTGTAATCAAAGTAGCTATGGTTCATAACACTGAATTTTATGTCACAACAGCAAAAGGGAAATTTTAACTGTCATCAGGAATTCAAAATAAATACTTGAAGTGAATGATATGATAATGAGCTTTTTGAAATGTCTATAATGAATGTAGTATCAAACATTACATTTCATTTATAGATTCATGAAATTAAAAATTAATAAAAACGAATTTACAAACAAAATAAATAAAAGTGATTTATTGAAGTAGGGGTGGATGACAGATAAAGAGAAAAGAAAGAAAATAAGAAGGAGAAGAATTCCAACTCAAAGACCTAGAAAATATTTTTAACAAAATCATAGTTGAAAAAATTTTAAACTGAACAACATGTCTATAAAGGTACAAGAAGCTTACAGAAGAACAAATAGTTCGGACTATACAAGAAAGTCTCCTTGTCCAATAATAATAATAATAATAATAATAATAATAATAATAATAATAATAATAAAACTAAGCATATTGAACAATGAAAGAATATTAAAAGCCTCAGGGGAAAAATCCCAAGTAATACAAAAAGGCAGACATAGTACAATATATCTTCTTCACTGGAGAATTTAAAAGCTAGAGGATCTGGATAGATGTCATTCAGATCCAAAAAAGCCACAGAAAATATCCCAGACTAATATACTCAGCAAAACTTTCAATCATAAGAAATGGAGAAAATAAGGTATTTGATGATAAATTAAAATTTATCTAATATCTATCCACAAATCCATAAGGTACTACAAAGTAAATGAAAACTCTAACCCAAAGGGACAAACTACCAGTGTGAAAACACATGAAATAAACAACATCATATGAGCAAAACAAAAGCAAAGGAAATACATTAGTACAAATTAATTTTAAAAAAAGAACACAGGGAAGCAAGGTTCATACAAGGTGTGTACACAGTAGGAAATAATCAACCTCAGACTGAAATCAATAAATGACAAGCAAAAAAGATCAATACAAAGAGTTCTCTTTGTTTTTCAGAAAATTACCAGTATAAACAAAGACATACCTAAATTACTAGTAAGAAAGTGAGAGAGTATACAAAGTAACAATTCGGAAATAAAAAAGACACATAACAACAGGCACCATGGACATTCAAAGAACCATTAGGTTTTTCTTTAAAACCTGTACTAAACAAAATTGAAAAATCCAGCTGAAATAGATAATTTTCTCAACAGATACAACTTACAAAAAAGTAAATCTAGATCAGATTAATATATTAAATATACCTATATCCCTCAAGGAAATAAAAACAGTCATTCTAATTCTTGCAAACAAAAATATGACAGGACAAAAATATCTCTTGTGCTCATAATTCCAATAGACTTTCACTGAGTTAATGCCAACATTCCTCAATGTATTCCACAAAACAAAATTAGAAGGAACAATGACAAAACATTTTATTTGGCCACAGTCATGCTGATAATTAAGCCTCTCAAAGGTTTAACAAAGGATTAAAAACCAATTTCTCTCATGAACATTAATGCAAATATATGCAATAATATGCTCCAAATCGAATATAAGACTATAAGAAGCAGATTATCCCCTATGATCAAGTAGGCTTCTTCTCTGAGATTCAAGGCCAGTTGAACTTACAAATCCTGGCAATGTAACCCACCATGTAAAAAACCATAAACAAAACACATGAACATCTCATTTGATGCTGAAAATACTCTGACAATATCCAACACCACTTCACTGTAAAAGTCTCAGATAGATCAAGGATAGAGAGATACGCATTAATGTGATAAATATCTTTTACAATAAGGAGATTGCCAACATCAAATTAAAGGGAGAAAAACTCAAAACATTTCCACTAAAATTATAAACAAGATGTGACTATCCATCTCTCCATATATATTCAATATAGTACTTAAAGTTCTATCTAAAACAATAAGCAACTAAAGTAGATAAGGGGGATAAAAAATTGAAATAAAGAAGTAAAAAGTATCATTATTTTAGACAATTTTATAGTATTCATTAATGAACCTCCAAACTGGATCAAAGAACTCCTACAGTTGAAAAACACCTTCAGTGAAGTGGCTGAATACAAACTTAGCAGCAAGTGCAAAAAAAATCTGTAGATTTCCATATATACAAATGACAAACGAGCTGAGACAGAAATAAGACAAGCAACACCTTTCAAAATAACCACAGATAATATAAAATATGTGTTGGCTCAACTCTACCTAAGCAATTGAAAGACCTGAATAACAATAACTTGTAGTCTTTGGAGAAAGGAATTGAAGAAAATACCACAAGATGGAAAGCTCTCCCATGCTTATTGATTTATAGCATCAATATAGTAAATATGGCCATTCTATCAAAAGCAATCTACAAATTCAATGCAATCCCCATCAAAATTGCTTCATAATTATTTACATACCTAAAAACAGTAATACTTATCTTCATATGAAGAAAAAAAAAGACCCAAGAAAGTTAAAGTAATCCTGTATAATAAAGTACATTCTGCAGGAACCACTACAGTATTCCTGATTCCAAGCTGTAATACAGAGCTATACTAGTAAAAGTGCCATAATATGGCATAAAACCTGAAGCATCTCGTATGGAATCAAATCACATACTATGATATATATCTATAGACATATGGACACTTGATTTTTGACAAAGAAGACAGAAACACACAATGTAGAAAGTGAAGCATCTTTAACAAATGGTGTTAAATTAAGTGGATTTCTGTACATAGATGAATGCATTACTAGTTCATACGTATCATAGTGCACAAAACCTAAATCTAAGTGGATCAATGGCCTCAACGTAAAACCAAATACTGAATCTAATAGAAGATAAAGTTTGTAATAGGCTGGAAAACATTGTCACAGATGACCACTTCCTGAACAGAATATCTATAGCACCGACTCTCATAATGATAATCAATAAATGGACCTTTTGAAACTGTACAGTTTCAAAAAAGCAAAAGATACATTCATGATATAAATGGCAGGATAGAGAATAGGAACATTTTTCATCAATTGCATATCAAACAGACGGCTAATATCAAATATTTCTATCTCTGTATCTACCTATCTATATCTATACTGACACCTATACCTGTATCTATATGGATGTCAGCATGTACAAGAATACACATTGCTTCATATCTATCACACTGCATGAAACTTAAGTCTAAGTGGATCAATGGCCTCAACATAAAACAGAAATCAAGTAACTAGATGGCAAATAGCAAAACAATCCAATTTTTAAAAAAGGTACAGCTCTAAAGAGAGAATTCTAATTACAGAAATCTCAAATGTCTCACAAACATGTAAAGAGATGTTTGGTCTCCTTAGTCATAATGAAAATGCAAATCAAGATTACTTTGAGGCTCTAAGAAGACTAATAACAAAAACACAAGTGACAACACACTCTGGTGATGATGTGTACACACCTCTGTTGCTGGTGGAAGTACAAAATTATATAGCCCCCATGGAAACCAATATTAGAGTTCCTCAGATAATTGAAAATTTTTACCTCAAGACACAGTTCTACAATTCCTAGGCATATATTCTCCAGATCCTCAATTTTACCACAAGGACACTGGCTCAATCATGTAAATTGCAGCTTTATTCATAATATACAAAAACTGAAAGACATCTGTATGTGCTTCAACTGAGGAAGAGATACAAAATGAGGTACAACTGTCACAAACAATAACATCATGGAATTTATGAGGAAATGGATAGAATTAGACAAGACTGTCCTGATTGAAGATATCTAGACCCAGAAAGACAAACCTCATATGTACTCTCTTTTAAGTGGACATTATCTACTAAATAAATAATATTGATTCTATAATTTACAGACCCGAAGAGGCTAAGCATTAAGGAGGATTCAAGGGTGCATATTTTTCCCCTTGGAAGAGGAAATGAAATGATTTTGCCTGTGGGGTTGGGGTAGGTTGGAATGGGAACAGGATGAATCAGATGGAGGGTAGCGGAAGGGTTGGTGAAAGAGGCTACTGGGAGAGATGATTGGAACTGGGTGGGGTCTTTTAATAATAAATAATAGTAATGTGAAAACCGAGAACAGTAAAAACTTCCTGTAATCTGTGAGAGTAACTTCAGTAAACTCTCCTTATAATGGTGTATATTTAGGCTGAACTGATCATCTTTTATAGACAGGCAAGGCTACTAGCAGTTGGACTGGAACATCAAACCACTCGCAATACCTTTAATCTACAATGTGTTCAGCTGACAAGTTGTGCAGTGATAATGGTGCTACAGAAATTTTGGGAGTAATCAAATATAACTGGTTTAATTTATCCCAAGAACCTGAGAGTTATGTCTGACATAGTCCAAAGCAGGAAAACCCAAACATCTAGGATAATATCAAACATGACTAGAAAAAAAAAAATCCAATGAAAAGATTTTTAATGGTAAAATGCTATACTCATAAATTGATGCCTAGCCCAGTTGTTATCAGAGAGGCTTAATTCATCAACTGATGGAAACAGATATAGAAACCCACACCTGAACATTAGGCAGAGCTAGGGGAACCCTGGAGAACAGGGGTGGAGAAAGGACTGTCAGAGCCAGAATGGTAAAGTTTCTGGGGCACCACAAGAACATGGCCCAAAAATCAACTCAGCAGAGCACATAGGAGCTCACAGACCCTGTGTGTGTCTGGGCTAGGGGCTCTGCATACCTGACAGTTGTGTCGCTTTGTGTCCTTCTGGTACTTCTAACAGAGGGATTGGGGTGTGTCCATGACTCTTTTGCTTGCACTTGGGACCCCTATCCTAGCCTTATTGAAACATGTTAGGTTGTGTTTTGTTGATATGGCTGAGAGGCATTTTGTTTGTTCATTTGTTTGTTTTTGAAGGACAACCAAGGAAGAGTGGATCTTGGGGAGAGGGGAGGTGGAGGTAGAGACTGAGTAGAGATGAAGAAAGGAAAACTAAGGTGTAATCTATGAGAAAAGAAGAAAAGGTAAAAAAAAAGAATGTAAGAAACAGATTACAGATTACTGCTTAGGGCACAATGTCTCTCACAGATGTCATAGGCATTCTACTGAGATACAGAATGACTAGCTTCCAGGCTCCATGATCTCTCAAAAGGGAAAGTGAGTTTACTTCAAAGGTAGTATTGGTGGCCACACATCCTGCCCACTACCCAATTCCCTGTCTTCTATTTGGGAATCAGTGAGCCGGGCTATAGACCCCTGTGAAGTCATTCTCATCCACAGAAGTATATAAGAAGGAATTCCTTTACTTTAATATGTTCCCTAATTTCTCTCATCACAGCCATTGCCATGTCTGTCTATTGGCCCACGACATTAATAAGTCTTTTAATAATCTCCATACTCCCAGAAAAAAAAACAGTGAAAAACACAACCCCTTACACAGATAGGAACATCAGAAACCTACAACATTCTTGTGTTTCCTCAGGGTTCAGGGCCAGTCATCTCTAAGAAAACACACTTAGTCATTTCTACAATCTCTGATTTGAATTGAAATTGTGTACAGATAAAAGCCTGTGAACTAGGCATGAATTTGGAGATAAAGAACATATTTAAGTAGACATGGAGCATGTATAATAGATCATGGTGCATTAAGTTTGAGGTTAATATCTGAGCTTTTAATTTAAGTATCTGGCTGAAGTCTATTCGAAACCATGTGTAGTTCTAATAAATGTTTATGTGAAAACACAAATATGCATGAAATCTAAATAGGCAGTAATAAAAAAATAAATGACTCCACCAAAGTACACCTTGCTTAACCAATTAATATATTGGAATTAGATACCAACCAGGAATGGTCTTTCTGAAAGTGTTTCCCCAATATGAATATATGGCTTTCCAAACATATATAAATAAATAAACTTTCCTTTGTTCAGGAAGACCAATACATTTGGAAATGATTTGGGAAATTTCCTTGCTTTCTGCAGTGGCAAAAATATTTCATCTATTTCTACTATTTCACCTCTTGATTTGTTTTTTCCGGCTTTGCATATTCAAGAGGCAGATCCATTGTTATTGGTTATTAATGCAAAAATGAAGACCAAAACAAGTTCATTTATAAATCCCTGCTCTGTGTAGACAAGAGGATTGGATTTTCATATGGTACCTTCTCAGGTTTACAGGCCTCTTATGATTGGTTCCTAAAATTTCATGGATTTTTGTTGTGGTTATTGTTTCATTTTGTTTTCCACACAAATGAGTTCTGGTTTTCTTCTATGAAATTTAACACCAGTGATTCCATTTTGATTTTGTTTGTTTCTTTAAGACATAATGAAGAAGTTTAGTTCAAAACAACTGGCAAAAGCCTTCTTCATAAAGACTTATATGTAGCATATGAATTAAAAAGACAAAATACAAAACAAGAAAGTTTAATTTGTAGTAAGTGAAATTCTGTTATAACAGCATCTTTTAACAAACTTAGTAAATGATAGGACATACAAAATAATAAATTTGGTTTATTATAAGGGGAGGTTTTGTTTGAGTAAGGGTCTCCTAGAGCTTTGGTTGTCCTTCAACTTTGCTATTTGACAAATGAAATATATTTCAGAAAGCCAACTATTTGGTATGATTGATATATAAGGACTATGATACATATAAATTATAAAACATAAAATTATCAGAATAACATAAAACACTTACAAAATTTAATCACATATATAGAGTCCTTAATTTTGATAAACAAATTCAGAAATGGACTGGAAATAAAGCTTGAGAACAATATTACTAGAATCTGAGAGGGCAAAAGTGGACAAAGAAGCTGGAAACCTTGGGACTGGAAGAAATGAGGGAAATGAAGAAGAAGAACGAGTGACCTGCTGTCATGCTGTTAGAATTAGACCTGCAAGTTCACACACACACACACACACACACACACACACACACACACAATCAGAAGAGGAAGGGGACTTCAGAAAATGCCTGAGAAAACCCACAGCACCAGCCACGGCATTGGCCATCATGAAATGGCAAAGTGTAGGAGAAAGGAAGAGGCTATAGTACTACATGACAGATACTTTGATAATGAAGAATAAATACATTATTTTACCTAGGAAATAATTACTCTTCCCATGTCTTTAGTATTAGATACATCAGCTTTATAAGGAAGTAGATAACTAGCCAGATAATTGATAGACCTTGCTTGAGTAACTCTTAATTATAGAAGTAATGATATACAATGAACTAAGACTTGGAAGAGATCAGAATATAATATCTCCACACAGGACCAGAAATAGTTCTTATTCTTTAAACCCACAGGAAATAGTTGTCTCTTTCTGTACCTCAATAGAGTCATGATATACATACCCACTGGTATCTAAACTTACCCTTTATAATGTAGTGTTAGCACTTTTATTCTAAAGCTATTCATTAGAAAGGATTAGTGTCTGGATTATAGTTTGGACCTCACAAATATATATATGTACATATATATATATATATATATATATATATATATATAAATATATCAAGGGCATTTCAAATGATATAAATTACTACTTGTTCTTATATATGCAGATAAATAAAATCTCTCTGTAAGAATTTTCAGGCATTTCACTGACAGTTCAAAGACAAAACAATGACTGAGTTTTATATATTGAAGGATTTTGAAGTTAGGCTAATGTTTGAAAATCAATTGTTGGTAATTCTGTACAGTAACAGAAGGAAGGATAAAATCACATCATTGTATACAACAAAGCATGAAATAGAAGGAAATCCATTCATGATAAATTCTCCAAGAATGCTAAGGGGAAAATGTTCTTTTTTTAAAGCACAAAGAGTATCAATTGGAAGAAGACATCATGCCTAACAATGAAATATGAGAGCTTCTACAGAGTTTGTGTAGTATATTAAATTTTCTTTCTAAATTTCAAAACAGAAAGACAAAAAGATGGGAGTAGTATGGGTTTGTACTTTGGACAACCTTAGATGAACTAATTGTACATTCCTATAAAATCATAATTTGTACTGGAAAGTAGGAATGTATACATGCCTATGTGCCTGGGGTACTAGCCCTGAAAATTTCAGCTAAGCAAAGTAACAAGAGCACTCAACTATGGAACGTGAAGGTCAGACCACCTACCCCAGAACAATGTTTGAAGTGCACGTGGGGCTTATTCTTTTAAAAAGATAAGTTTAAGAGATAAAATATTTAGAAACCATGTTCTGGAGTCTAAAGGAGATAAATAATAATGAGAAATCCTTTTTTCTAAGACATTTACTAACCAGAAAAAAGATACAATAAAGCAAATAAAATCTTTTACTGTATCTCATAAAGTATTAAACAAAAACTTCAGCTCGCCAAATAACAGACCCAAACGGTTTTCGTGTGAGCAGAGACAGTGACTATTGTATGACCGGAACCTGCAGACACGTGGAAGCAAGCACGCTGCTGATTTGTGCCTGCTAACACATAGAGTGTGAGCATTAGTGGTGATGAGAACAGCAAAGAGCAAGCTTGCCTATGGTGGGCCCTACTTGAGTCTCAAAGACTGCAGGCTATGTAACCAGCTTTCAAATCCTGAACATTGGCTTTTGTGGTAGTTTGAATATACTTGGCCAATGGGGAATGGTATCATTAGGAAGTTTGGACTTGTTGGAACCTTATGGCTTTGTTGGAGGAAGTATCTCACTATGTGGGCAGGCGGCCTTGCAGGCTCCTAGTGCTTAAGTCCCACACAGTGTGGAAGAGACAGACTTATCCTCCTGGCTGCCTTTGGATCAAGATCTAGGGCTCTCAGCTCCTTCTACAGAATCCTTCTTGCTTGGATGCTGACATGTTTTCTGCCATGATAATAATGGGGTGAACCACTGAAACTGTAAGCCAGCCCCAATTATATGTCCCTTATAATTGTTGCCTTCATCATGGCTTCTCTTCTCAGCAATGAAAACCCTAAAAGAGAAGTTGATAGCAGGGATTGTGCCATTGCCATGATAGAACTGACCATGTTTTTTTGTTTGGAGGAATGTGGACTTTGGAAGTCATGGAATGTGTCAAGTGGTTCTTAAAGCTCATCCTATTAGGTATAGGAAAGACATTGTTGTTTAGTATGATTTTGAGTTCACAGCCCCTGGAAACATCAGAACTCAGTAGCCTTAGCCAAGTGATTATAGCTTTAGAGTCATGAATTGAAGTTACCAGGCAAATGAATGCAGATTACCTTGAGCTTAGAAATTAGCTGTGATTAAGAGGAGACCAGAATCCCTGAGATGAAATTTACAGGGAAGTGTTTTCTGAGAGCACAAAGAAGCTGTGTTCTATAGATAGACATCATGCTTTCTACTGGACTTGATATGCTGTAAGCAAATCCTAGGTGGTACTGGTTGTGAAGGCATGAAGGAGTCTTGGAGAGCAGATGAGGCTTGTCACTATGAGAGAGCAGGGAAGGCAATTGGTGAAGGTGCAACCTCAGTTGTAGTTGATAGTTCAGGACTTAATGAGTCATACAAAGAATCTGAGGCTTGGCACCATAATGAGCAGCTATTAGTGAAAAACAAAACAAACAACATGCAGTGGAATAACCCAGATTATTAGAGTGGCAAGAACAGTTGGATGACCACCAAAAACAGCAACAGTAATGGAGTATGGTAAACCAGAGCCTAGTGTTACAGAGGGTAGAGATGGAGAAATGACTCAAGGCCTTTGGAGAAGCTCAGAATATCATGTGTATATTCCAGACATTGAAACAAGAAGCTGTGAACTTCCCTTGGAGACACCGAAATGTTAGAGATGTCAGAGCCATGGGATAACTTCTGAGGGAAGTTAATAACTTGGAGTGGAAACAGCCCAAGGGAAGAAAGTTTGCTGCAGTCAGTAAGAAGGAAAAGAGTCAGAGATATGAAGAGCACATTGACATTGGACATAGAGACACTATTTTGTTGTTTGTCTAGCTAGTTTTTGGTCTTGCTTTTGTCCAGTGTTTCATCACTATGATGTTTTGGAACAATAATATATATTCTCTGCAATGATATAAGTATGTAATCTGCTTTTTAATTTGATTTTATTGATTACAGTTAAGTGATTGCATGAATCACAGAAAAGACAAGCTGGAGTAGCCATTATAATATCGAATAAAATTGACCTTCAACAAAAAGTTATCAAAAAGATAGGAAAGTACACTTTATACCCATTAAAGGAAAAATCTACCAAGATGAACTCTCAAATCTGAACAACTACACTCCAAAAGCAAAGTCATCCACATTCATAAAAAATCTTTACTGAAGTACAAAGCACGCATTGCACCTCATACATTCATAGTGGGAGACGTCAACACCCCACTCTCAGCAATGGACAGATCATGGAGACAGAAACTAAAGAAAGACACAGTGAAACTAACAGAAGTTATGAAAAAAATGGGTTTAACAGGATTTATAGAACATTTCATCCTAAAACAAAAGAATTGATCTTCTTTTCAGCACCTCATGGTACCCTTGCCAAAATTGACTATATAGTCATTCACAAAACAGACCTCAACAGATATAACAAGATTGAAATAATCCCATGCCTCCTATCAGATCACTCCAGATTAAGGGTTGTCTTCAATAGCAACAAAAACAACAGAAATCCCACATACACATGGAAGCTGAACAATGCTCTACTCGATGATAATTTGGTCATGGAAGGAATAAAGGCAGAAACTAAAGACTTTTTAGAATTTAATTAAACTGAAGGTACACAAACTTATTTGACACAATGAAAGCAGTGATAAGAGGCAAACTCATAGGTCTGAATGCCTCCAAAAATGAAACTGGTGAGAGCATACACTAGCAGCTTGACAACACAACTGAAATCTCTAAAACAAAAAGAAGAAAATATACCAAAGAGGAGTAGATTGCAGGAAATAATCAAACTCAGGGCATAAATCAACTGAATAGAAGCAAAAAGAACTATACAAAAAAAATCAATGAAACCAGGAGCTGATTCTTTGATAACATCAACAAGATAGATTAAACACTTAGCCAGACTAATCAGAGGGCGGAGACATCTAAATTAGTGAAATCACAAATGACAAAGGAGACATAACAGTGGAAACCAATTCAAAAATCAAAAAATCCAAAAAATCATCAGATCCCACTATAAAAGCCTATACTTAACAAAATTGGAAAATATGGATGAAATGTACAGTATTCTAGACAAATACCAGGTACCAAAGGTAAATCAGGATCAGATCAACCACCTAAACTGTCCCATAACCCCTAAAGGAACAGTAGCATTCATTAAAAGTCTCCCAGTGAAATAAAGCCCAGGACCAGTTGTTTTTAGGGCAGATTTCTATCTGACTTTCAAAGAAGACTTAATACCAATACTCTTTAAACTACTCCACAAAACAGAAACGGAAGCAACACTACCTAACTGATACTATGAAGCCACAATTACACTGATACCAAAATCACACAAAGATGCAACAAAGAAAGAGAACTTCAGACCAATTTCCCTTATTAGTAACATGCAAAAATATTCAATAAAATTTTGGCAAATCTAATCCAAGAACACATCACAACAATCTTCTGTCTTGATCTTCATCCGAGGGATGCAGAGATCATTCAGTATATAAAAGTCAAACAACATAATCTATTATATAAACCAACTCAAAGAAAAAAAATGAATGATCATCTCATTAGATGCTGAGAAAGCATTTGACAAACTTCAACCCCCCTTCATGGTAAAATTCTTAAAAAGATCCATAAATGAAGTCCCATACCTAAACATAGTAAAAGCAATACCAGTAACATCAAACTAAAGGGAGAGAAACTTGAAGCAATCCCACTAAAATCAGGGGCTAAACAAGGCTGCCCAGTCTCTCCCTACCTATTTAATATAGTCCTCAAAAACATAGCTAGAGTAATCAGACTGTAAGGAGAAATTAAAGCTTTAAACCTGTGCTGGCTAGGAAGAAAAGTTATGGGCCTAAGAATCCATCACAAACTGGCCACATAGGCCTGGCAAAGAGCAAACAAGTTGTTAGATATCATAAGAGCTGGCAGGTCAAGAAGACATAAAACTATAAACATAGAGGAAAAGATGTCTAGGCAAACGAGGACATGTCCAAGGCCCAGGCCTGCATAGATGTGCCTGGCAGACACTAAGTAATGGACCATCTGGTCCTCTCAGATATGGTTTAAGGTCAGATGCTTTGTTGACTCAGATTAACACCAACCTTAGGAATTTTCCACTCTGTTCTGCAAGTAATAGTTAATATTTGAACTAGCCAATCATGTATGACCACACTGATTCCTTTGTTCCCTCAGACCTTTTTCCTATAAAAACCTCTAACTTTCAAGCCTCATAGTCGACTCCATTATCTCCTGCGTGAGATAACTGTGGTGCCGAACCAGGGCGTCCTGAAAATTAAAATATACCTCTTGTAATTACATCAAGATGTGGTCTCTAGTGATTCCTTGGGTGTACGTCCTCCCGAGATTTGAGTGGGGGTCTCCCCCAGGGGTCTTTCAAGACAACAAAAAGAGGTTAAAGGGATACAAATTGAAAAGGATACAAATCAAAATATCACTAGTGGCAGATGATATGATAGTACACTTAAGAAACTCCAAAACTTCCACCAGAGAACTCTTTTAAGCCTTATAAGCAACTTAAGCAAAGTGGCTATATATAAAATGAACTCACACAAATCATTAGGATTCTTCTACTCAAAGGATAAACAGGCTGAGAAAAAATATGGAAAGGACATCCTTCACAATAGCCACAAATAATATAAAATATCTTGGTATGACTCTAAGCAAGCAAGAGAAAGATCTGTATGTCAAGTATCTGAAGAAAGAAATTGAAGATCTTAAGAGATGGACAGATGCCCCATGCTCATGGATTGGCAGGATTAATATAGTAAAGGCCATCTTAGCAAAAGCAATCTGCAGATTCAATGCAATCCTCATCAAAATTCCAACTCAGTTCTACATAGAATTAGAAAGAGCAATTATCCAATTCATTTGAAATAACAAAAAACCAAGGATAGGGAAAAATATTCTCAACAATAAAAGTACTTCTGGAGGAATTACCATCCCTGACCTCAAGCTGTACTATAGAGCAATAGTGATTAAAAAAACAAACAAACAAAAAACAAAATGAAAGAAACCCAAAAAACAAACAAACAAACAAAAACAAAAAGCAAAAAACAAACAAAACAAAAAAACAAAAAAAAAACTGTGGGGTATTTGTACAGAGACAGGCAGGATGATCAAAGGAATACAATTGAAGAGCCAGAAATGAACCCACATACCTATGTTTACTTGATCTTGACAAAGGAGCTAAAAGCATCCAATGGAGAAAAGACTGCATTTTCAACAAATGGTACTGGCTCAACTGGAGGTTAGGATGTAAAAGAATGCAAATTGATCTATTATCTCCTTATACAAAGCTCAAGTACAAGAGAATCAAGCACCTCCACATAAAACCAGACACACTGAAACTAATAGTGGAGAAAATGGGGAAGAGCCTCGAACACAAGGGCACAGGGGAAAAGTTCCTTAACAGAATACCAATGGCTTATGCTCTAAGATCAACAATAGACAAATGACACCTCATAAAATTGCAAAGCTTCTGTAAGGCAAAGGACACTGTCAATAGGACAAAATGACAACCAACAGATTGGGAAAAAAATCTTTACCAATCCTACATCGATCTGATAGAGGACTAATATTCAATATATACAAATAACTCAAGAAGTTAGACTCCAGAGAATTAAATAACCCTACTAAAAATGGGGTACAGAACTAAACAAAGAATTTTCAACTAAGGAATATTGGATGACAGAGAAGCACCTAAAGAAATGTTCAACATTTTTAGCCATCAGGGGAAATGCAAATCAAAACAACCCTGAGATTCCACCTTACATCAGTCAGAATGGCTAAGATCAAAAACTCAGGTGACAGCAGATGCTGGCAAGGATGTGGAGAAAGAGGAACACTCCTTCATTGTTGGTGATGTTGCTTGCTGGTACAACCACTCTGGAAATCAGTCTGCAATTGCTCAGAAATTTGAACATAGTATTACCTGAATACCCAGCTATACCACTCCTGGGCATATATCCAGAAGAAGCTCCAACATGTAATAAGGACACATATTCCTGTATATTCATTGATGCCAAACTTATAATAGCTAGAAGAGGAAAGACCAGATGTACTTCAACAGAGGAATAGATACAGTAAATATGGTACATTTACACATGGGTATATTCAGCTATTAAAAACAATGAATTGATGCAATTATTAGGCAGACGGATGGAACCAGAAAATATCATCTTGAGTGATGTAACCCAGTCACAAAAGAACAAACATGGTATGTACTCACTGATAAGTAGATATTAGCCCAAAAGTTTGGAATACACAATATACAATTCACAGACTACATGAAGCTCAAGAAGGAAGGAAGGAAGGAAGGAAGGAAGGAAGGAAGGAAGGAAGGAAGGAAGGAAGGAAGGAAGACCAAACTGGGGGTGCTTCAATGCTTCTTAGAAGGGGGAACAAAATACTCCTGAGTACAAATACTGAGACAAAATGTGGAGCAGAGACTGAAGTAAAGGACATCCAGAAACTCTCCTGCCTGGCGATCCATTCCATACCAATAACCAAACCCAGACATCAATGTGGCTTCCAAGAAGTTCTTATAGCTGTCTCTTGAGAGGCTCTACCAAAGCCTGATGAATACAGAAGTGGATGCTTGCATCCATCTTTTGGACTGTGCATGGGGCCCCAGTGGAGGAGTTAGAAAAAGGACTGAGGAGTTGAAGGGGTTTGCAACCCCATCTGAACAATTGCAATATCAACCAACCATACCTCCTGATCTCCCAGGGTCTAAACCACCAACTAAGGAGTAGACATGGAGGGACCCATGGCTCCAGCTCCATATGTAGCAGAAGATGGCTTTGTTGAGCAACATAGGGAGAAAAGGACCTTGGTCCTGTGAAGACTTGATGCTCCAGTTTGGGGAAATGGCAGGGTGGGGAGGCAGGACTGGGTGGCTGAGTGGAGGACCACCCTCAGAGAAGGAGGAGGAGGAGGTATGAGATAGGGGATTTCTGAGTGGGAAACTGGGAAAAGTGATAACTTTTGAAATGTAAATTAAGAAAATATTCAATTAAAAATAATGTGTCATTGTCTTAGGATCCTCTAGAGTAAAAAAACTTATGGAATGTTTCTCTACATATTAAGAGAATTGATTGCAATGACGTATATTTCACAGTCTAACTAACCTAGCAATAGAGATCTGTGAATCGGAAGTCCAAGAATCTAGTAGTTGCTCAGTCTGACGAGGCTAGTTGTTTAATCTCATCTTCTGTAGAAATAGGTTCCAGCAAATATGCTTGCAAGTAATTGTAAATAGTCAAAAAATAGTGAATCATCTTCCAATGTCCTTACGTAGGCCTCCTGAAGAAGATATGGCTAAGATAAAAAATGTGTACCACCACACTTGGATCTAAAACTTGAGCTCAAGGTTGACCTTGAACTCAAAGAACTGCTTATCTCAGTCTCCTGGAATCAAAGATATGTGCCACTTTGCTGGACCACTAAATATCAAGATCTCTATGTCAAGATCAAGTTCAGAAACCTGTCTTCCAATCTCAAGATCTGGATTAAAGTTGTACCTTCCATTTCTGGATAGTATTTCATTAGAGATGTAATCAAGTTGAGAACCAGTAATAGCCATAACAATCACATCAATAATTTTGTGTATAAATCTTTATAATAAATGTCAATAAAAATCTATAAGAAAATATAGAAATACTATTTTTTTGCAGAGAAATCAAGCACAAAATGAACTCAAAGAATTAAGTCTATCATAAAACTTAGCCTTGAAACACTATTTAGTTGCCATGAAGATTATTTTGCCAGAAATTTTATATTTACAAATATAAATATGTAATATAAATATATAACATTTATATTATATAACATATTTATAATATTATGGATTTATATTATACATAAATTGTAATAAAATATTAAATATAAATATATAAATGAAGCAAAGATTTTAAAATATTCTCAGAATATTTCTAGTATCTGCAAAATTGAATCTGCTGAAGAACAATAAAATCCTAAGTACATCAACACATTCCATGCTTCTGCCTTTTGCATTGCAACTTTATGTCTAGGTCTAGAGAAGTCCACTTGAAGAAATAACCATGATTCTTTGCAACCCCCAGAAGAATTACATTCTATGTGGCTTTGCAGATGTCTTTGAAGGCTTTCCCTTCCTTTATCTTTCAACATTTTCTTGTGTGAGCATGGTTTTTCCTAAGGTTGTTATTAGGAATCATCCTCAATTACTCTTCCACCTATTCGTTAAGTCTCAGCCAAAGGTAGAATTTGATAATAAGGCTAATCTCACTTACCAGCTTGTTTTGGGGATTACATGGACCTTCCTCGGGCTGTTATTACAGGTGAACTATCAACACACCCTTAAATTGATGTGAGTTCTAAATTCTCTCACTCAAACTTGAGCTGTACTGGCTTTAACTACTGAGCCATAGCCATAGTTCTGAAACAGTGTGTGTGTGTGCGCGCGCGCGTGTGTGTGTGTGTGTGTGTGTGTGTGTGTGTGTGTGTGTGTGTTGTTGTTGCTGCTGTTGTTGTTGTTGTTGTTATACAGGCATGTTTCTGAGCAGAATCAGATAATCCAGGGGCAATAGTCACATCACATAAGTCTTTCTAGCTTTCTGCACATGTGGAAATAGTACTGAGAGACCAGATCAACTACATCTTAGGGTCAGACTCCATCTTAGAGAACCTAACCTTAAGGCTGAATTCTCCAACACCAGTTTCAGGATATTCCCCAGCAAACCTGTGCTTCCAGGTAAGAAGTCTGTGCTTGGTACTCCATTTAGCACGTTCAACAACCACCATGAGGAGGAAAGCAGAAATTAAGTTTATGGTTTGGATCCCAAAATCTTTGTCTCATATCAAAAGAGCCACTAGGTATGGGACAGAGAAAAACAAAAAAACTAAGGGAGTAGTCTATTGTAATAATCTTTTGGTTTGGATTTAACTTCTTATAACTTTTCTTAAGGCATAAACATTATCTCAATATCTCTAAGATTATCACATATGTATAAAGTTGTTATTGTGATAATAGTAATCATACAGAATTTTAACTAATGGTAGAAATAAGCTTCATCTAGCTCTTTGAATGTGTTTTTAGGTTTGAGTCTGAAGCAGGTAACTAGAAACAGTTTGCGTACTTCAGATAGTATTAATAGATCATATTCTGAAATCTGCTGAATATGCAATTTAAAATGTTGAAGCTTTCCAACATTCTAAAGATCGTAAAGATGTTCAGTTAGTTGAAGGGACCCTGCAAAACAAATCCACCTTGGTTTGTGATAATGATAAACAAAATTAACCCAATGCCTTTTCTACCAGCAGGTTCTCGTGAAACAGCAGACATTTTTGTGTTAATCCACTGTGTCCTACTAAGCTGACAAACACTACACTACAAACACTTTGGATAGCCAAAGATTAGCTTTAGGCCACAAAGTGCTTACAACCTTCAAATTATTGAGTTCACAGGAGACTGACATGAACTTAAACAGAACTTTGAACTTAAAAAAAAAAACACATATTTTTAAAACTACCAAAAACAACCAAGCTAGACATGGTGGAAAGATTGGCCAAAATAGCTTCAATATTTTTCAAATAGTTTTACTGTGTTAGAGTTAAGATTTTCCTTTTTAATTTAGACTTAAAGGGAGAAGTTTTGTAGGACATTTGAACACACTGTGAATCCTAACATTGGGCTATTTACAGGAAAATAAATCAGTTCTAGTTGTGGTATGACTCATCATGAGCACATCATTTTCCAGTAACTTCCTGTTTACTCTAAACATGATTAAGTAAAATGAACCACAGCTGAGAGATGGAGCAAGCAACAAGTTGACAGGGAGTGAACAGAAGAAAAAAAGTCAAAAAGAGAAAAAGGAAGCCAAGAGGTTACATAGAAAGATTTACGTAAGAAGAAGTGTGGAAGATGGAACATTCATATTGTCGATTTTTTTTTCATGGAAAAGGAAGTAAGATTCTACCCCAGCAACTAGTTCATGAGTGTTTATTGGCAAAACTGAATGCATGAAGTTTTGTTAAAACAACACAAGTCTTCTGTTGGCACTCATATTCAAAATAATATCTGGTAAATCACCTGAAACTGCCTGAAGAAAGAGAATCAAGTACCTGCATCAGGTGATGGACAGACGGGAAAGATAGAGTATGTGATGGAGAGATAGAAGAAAAAGCAAAGTCAAGGAGTTCTTACACTTTCAGCATACATGTGGGGAAAAGGTGGAGCGGGAGATTTGATGACAGTGACGAACTGGTAGATATAAGTATGCCATAGTGAGGCCCTGGCCCAGGTTGCTGGGATCTGTGTTGATGTCTATGGTCCAAACTACCACCAAAGCCGAAGTAGAAATTCGTGGTCTAAGCTCCCACCAGAAATTACATGGATGTCTGAGAGCTATTATGTGAAGATGGATAGGCAGCAACAGGGGACCTGCTGATTTTAGTGGCCTGTACTATCACCCTAGGTCATGGGGACATCTTGGAACTTTCTCTTGTTCTCTTGTGGAGGTTATGTCCACAGTATTATGGCACCCAGGGCCTATGCTGATGTACCAGACTCATAGAAACCCCAAAAGACATGCAGATGTTCCTGCTTTCATCTGATGCCAGAGGCACCGCCCTCAGATGGCCCCCACCCATCACCTGCTACCACACTTCGAGAGCTGGCTTTGACTTTGACCTGGCAGTATGCTGGGGCTGACCCTGATGGTGGGGATATACTGATCTGGACTGGAGGACAGGAGCTGAGAAGAGGTGGCCCTGCTCTTAGCCTGCCATGAATGGGATGGAAGAGGCCTTGATGTCTTGATAGTGAGAGGGAGAGCTGGTCCTACACATCAGGAATTGCAGTACTAAGAAGAGTAGCCCCCAATTCATGCCTGAACAGCACAATAGAGCTGAGCCTGGGGGCTGAGGGAAGGGTGTGAGATGTGAGTCTGAAGAAAAAAAATCATTTGGTGCAATTATGTATTACTTAGAACATGAACTGTAACATGAAAACAAACCTATACATATGGAGGTTACAAATGTTAGCGACTAGATGCAACCAAAGGACAGTGTAAGAAGCTCTATGTGGTTGCAGGTGTGACAAACTGGTTTCAATTAAATAGTATGTAATACTCTAATCCATTGATAACATGTATATGTTAGTAAAAGATTAAGCTAGTAACAGTTATACATAATATACTATACAATTATATGTTAGGTAGTACTACAACTATGTCTACAAAACTATCAGCATAAACACAAACAAATCTCTTATGATAGATTAAAACAACTACAACATCTCAGGGGAAAGTGGGGTATTTGTCAGCTCTATTATAATTTTCTAGGCGAAACATGTTTCTTTTCTGTATGGGTTTTGTTTTAGGTTAGGATGGCATTTAGTTTAGGCTGGCTAAAAATTCTCCAATGTATTCAGGGGTGAACTAAAATCTGATCACATTGCTTCTGCCTTTCAAATCATGAAATTATAGGTGTGGACCATTTGATGTATGTAGTGTTGTAGACCTAACCCCGCACTTCTAGCATATTAAATAGTTATGCTACTACTGAAATATACACCCAGTCTCATGACCAATATGGTCTATTTGACTCATCATTGATCATTATTATTATTATGTAGTATCCATTTAGTTACACATATGTATATATTAAATTTTACTCATTGAAAAACAGAAACATGGCTTAAAAAGAAACTACTTATGGAAGAGTGGCATTTCACTACAGATGAAGCTGACACACATCATCCTGTTTGAACTGAGATTCATAATTGGTTTTACACAGTGATGTTGTGCATAACTAAGGTAAAATAATGTCACTGAATAAGTTTATTCAGTGACATATCAGAAAGGAAACATCCCAGGACACTGAAGAATGAAGGATATGTGTAACTCTTTTGCTTCTCAGATAAAACATGCTGCTAATGAGTTTCTAAGACATAATTAGCTAGGGATTCACTGGCACAAAAGATCAATTTCAAGTCTTTTTTTTTACTATTTTTAGGGTTTCTTGAGTGTGTCTGAATGAAGATAAGGTAAGAACGGCACTGTGGGTAATTGAAGTTGATGGGTCTGATAAAAACAAGGTAAGAACGGCACTGTGGGTAATCGAAGTTGATGAGTCTAAGGATCCAAAGGTTAGAAAAAATGGGTTTTGTCTTGCCATGTGACACTACGCGTCATTGTGTGTACATCCACAGAAAAGTAATGTACTATGTGCTCAGAGCACAGCTGTTGGTGTCCAGGCCTCCAAAACCCTTGACATCACATAGGCGGGCCTCATAATAGAGTGGTTGCCAATGAAACAACCACCATATTCCCAAAATCCCCTGGGCTCACCCCCCACCTTTACCTGTGACCATGTCACAACCACCCCCTCTCTCTCTTCCCACTTCTCTTTCCACTGCCACCTCCTCTCGCTCTCTCCCAATAAAACCTCTTACATGTGGAACTGTTTGGGCCTACTGTGTGCTGTGTCCAGATGCTCACCACTATTTTTTTTTATTATTAGATGTTTTCTTTATTTACAATATCTCCTTTCCCAGGTTCTCCTCCAAAAATAAAAAATAAAAAATATAATAAAAAAAAACCCTAAAACCTAAAACAAACCCCTGTTCCCTCCCCGTCCCCCTGCTCACCACCCCCTCCTGCTTACTGACCCTGGCATTCCCCTACACTGGGGCATTGAACTTTCACAGGGCCAAGGGCCTCTCCTCCCATTGATGACCAACTTGGCCATCCTCTGCTATACACAGGCTGCTGGAGCCATGAGTCCCACCATGTGTACTCTTTGGTTGGAATTTTAGTCCCTGGGAGCTCTGAGGGTACTAGTTAGTTCATATCATTGTTCGTCCTAAGGGGCTGCAAACCCTTGGGTCTTTTCTCTAGATCCTTCATTGGGGACCTATTCTAACAGATCATTTGGTGTCAAAACCTGGGAACTTGGCAGTTTCATCAACAGCCACTACAGAGAGCCTCAGCAGGGATCAGCAGAGGCGACGAGATCATGGCCACATCTGGGACGAGATCATGGCCATACGAACTGGCTGTACCACCAACCTCAGCCAGCAACTGCTGCTGCTGTGAGTGCACAGGTTCTCAGCCCCCTTAGTTGGTTGCTACGAGAACCACAGGCTTGTACCATGCTGCTGCTGTTTACTCCACCACCACCACTTCCACAACCAAGTTCCCATGCACTGCGGGCATACAAACTTCTACCACACAAGCTGTGCTGTCCTGGTTTATCTTGTAGGGTTAGCTTCTGCTGGGGCCCACACCTACCCATTCAGTTCCATGTTTCTATTTATCAGTTCACTATAATTTTCAGACAGACACCGGCATACTAATAGGTAGGATTGGTTGACAGGATGGCCTCTAGTTTCCAAGAAAGGGACTGGTCAGCATTTTCTGGGTACTAATGGGTTGGCATTTTACAGCCACACCTCCCAGCTGACATATGAGCTAGGACATCAACACATTGGGTGACCATTCCCTCAAAAGCAGCTATCTTTCCCTTCCCCTTCTGAGCTCTTGCAGCCATTTAAAGAAATCCCTGGTACCAGGGTAGGGCACTAGTAAGCCAGGGGCTTACTGGGTAGCCTCTAGGGGCCCCTCATGATGACTTGGGCCACTAGCCTGGCTGATTTCTTTTTGGTTTTTGGAGTGTTCCTGGGATGCCAGTACAAATAAACCAATAACCCCTCAATGGGTGCTGTGATGTCTTCGAACTTACCTCCAGGCACCCCACTGTGATGTCTCCTGGAAAATATTAAATACTTGAAGCTAATGCCTGACTTGAAGGCATCAAAATTAATATACCTCTGCAATAAGGTTTGAATTCAGTACCAGCTAGTTCAAAATGGCCACCTAATGGCACCCTAGGTCCAACTATTTTAAGGGATCTTAATACAAGCTGCCAGAGAACTGGTAAATGGAAAGAGGTCCCCTATGTCCATGCATTCATCTATCTTCACTTCAATCCCTCCCTGTGATTTTCTTGTTCCCCCAATCCAACTTCTCATAGACATGAAATCTACACAACCGCTGCTAGATGATACTAGAATGCTAGACCCAGCTAATGAACAACCTCCTTTTCACCACAGATCTGTTTCCATGCTGCCTAAAACCCAAACTGCTGCCTCAGTTTCTCCTTCTCACCAGGTTACCCCAGATCTTGCTAGCTCTACCTCTCCAGACCCCTCCCCTTCTTCTGTGTCAGCTGTGGGTCACTCCAAACTCTCTACATTGGCAGTTACTTTCACTCCTCCTGTCACCCACTCCAATGCCACAGCTGAACCCCCAAGTTTGCCCTCCCCAGAGACACCTGACCCTGGATCGGTCCTTCCTCTAAGAGAAGGTGCTGGGGAAGATGGCCTTCTCAGAGTACATGTTCCTTTGTCCTTTAGTGAATTTTCTCCAATAGAAAGCAAACTGGGTTCCTATACTTCTAACTCTTCCAAGTTTATTAAAGAGTTCCAGTATATCACTCAATCTTACAGCTTGACTTTCCATGATGTTCACCTGATCCTTACTAATAATTTACTTCCTGACAAACACAGATGAGTTTGGGAAGAGGCAAAAGTGCATGCAGATGGAATTCACCAAACAGATGGTACTTATCCAGTTGGTTCTGAGATAGTGTTGGATCAGGATCCCTGGTGGAATTTCAGTTTCACAGATGGTATTTTAGCCAGAGACAGGTTCATTACATGCCTTCTGGTTGATCTTAGAAAAGTGGCCTTAAAGTCAGTAAATTTTGAAAAGCTCCAAGAGGTTGTCCAGGACAAGTAGGAAAATTCTTCTCAAAATTTAGAATGCCTTATTGTAACCCTCCTGGGTTGAGACCTGCCTCTGATAGCCACACCTCTCTGCCCATCTCCTGCAATTCGCCACGCCTCCAACTGGGTTCTAGTTACATTCGAAAGCTCCACCCCTACAGAGTAACAAGGAAGTCACTGATTGGACTATCACATGGATGTATTTTGGGGGGAGTGGTTTATGCCTCAGGTACTTTACCTGTTGAGAGAACAAAGGGGATTCATTAAATTCAAGATGGCTGAACAGTAAAGTCTGCTGTCTAATTTTTACCCTTGCACGCATGGGTAGGTATATCTGTGGCCACTCTCTCATATCTCCTTCTATCTTTTCCTATCTATTTCTAACTCCTATTTCCAGAAGAACCCTTTCCTTTATGTTGGTGCTGGAAACCAACACCTTACAAAGGCTTTATTACAGCACACCAATCTGGACCCTGAAAACCCAGAAGGTTAGCAACTTCTGATGACCTACTTCTTTTCCCAGAGCTACCCCAACATAAAATCTAAACTTAAAAACCTGAAGAGGGTACTCATATCTCCACAGGTAGAACTCTTAGCACTGGCCTTGAAAGTATTCCATGAGAGAGATAACAAAGTCGGCGAACAAGAATACCATATGCCGGCAAAGGCTGTCTGACCATCCTCAGCCACTGCCCCAGACTCATGGTCTTCTAAGAATCAGAGACCACTAGGTACCTGCTACAAATGTGTTAAAAAGGTCATTGGGCAAAAACTGCCCTAACTTTTGCAAGCCAAGGGGGGCATACTCTAGGGGTTATCAAGAAGGACATTGGGCTGTTGTTGCCCTCATGTTACAAAGAACAGGGGGCATCACTCCCAGATAGCCCTCCAGCTGATCTCCTAGACTTGGCTATGGCTGACTGAGGAGGCCTGATATCCCATGACCAGACCACCATCATCAATAGCAGGGAGCCCCATGTAGATATCGTGGTGTGTGGTGACCCACCTTCTTCCTCTTGGACACTGGAGCCACTTACTCGGTCCTACGGAGTTTTGGGCACTCACTTCTCATTTTCCTATTGTTGGGGTAGGAGGACAACCTTACTTCCCTCACCAGACCCCACCACTTTGTTGCATTCTGTACCTCTCACACATTCCTTTTTGATAGTGGCAACATGTCCTGTCCCCTTATTGGGAAGGGATCTTCTAGCTAAGCTGGGAGCCTCTATTTCCTTTGCCCCTCCATTTACCTAAACCCAAGCTTGCCATCAGTTCCTCTGTTCCTTCTTCTAGTCAGCCAACCTACTAAGACTAACATGTTATTTCCTTTTACAGTGTCTCAGGCAGATCCCCGAGTCTGAGACATCCAGAAGCCCCTTGGATGCTAAATACCATTCTCCTGGTGTCATCCAATTACTGGATTCTACCATGTATATAACCTAAGCTCACTACCCTCTCTTTCTCTCCAGAGCCTCAGGTGACTTAAGCCATTTATTTCTGACTTCTTGAGAAAAAAAAAGCTCCTTTACCCCAGTTCTTCCCCCTTTAACACCCCTATACTAGAAGTTAAGAAGCCTAATGGTAACTATTGCCTGGTTCAAGACCTCAGGCACATTAATTCTGCAGTGATTCCTCTCCATCCTGTTGTGGCTCAGCCTTTCATACCTCTTTCCACTATTCCCTCAAGGACTTCCCATTTCTCAGTCCTAGATTTCAAGGATGCATTTTTTTCTATCCCTCTAGATGACCTGGACAGATCCTGATACCGACTTTTCTACCAAACTTACCTGGATTGTTCTACCTCAGGGATTCTAGGACAGCCCACACCTATTTGGCCAGGCCCTAGCTTCTGACTTACTATCTCTGTCTCTCCCTAAATCTAAGGTTATACTTTATGTAGATAGTGACCTTCTCTGCAACCCCTCTCTAGAAATTAGCCAAGCTGACACGTTTGATCTTCTAAACTTCCTCTCTAGAAGAGGCTACAGGGTCTCACCTTTTTTTTTTTTACTAGATGTTTTCCTTATTTACAATATTTCCTTTCCCAGGTTACCCTCTAAAATAAAATAAAATAAAATAACAAAAACTAAAACAAGCCTCTGTTCCCTCCCTCCTCCCCCTGCTCACCAGCCCACACCCTCTTGCTTACTGGCCTTGGCATTCCCCTACACTGGGGCATAGAACCTTCACAAGGCCAAGGGACTCTCCTCCCATTGATGACTGACTTGGCCATCCCCTGTTACACACATGCTGCTGGAGCCATGAGTCACACTATGTGTATTCAGGCTTTCTCCATGGTGATCTGATAAGATACAAGGAATTATTTCAATCTTGTATCTGTTGAGGCCTGATCTGTGAATAATTATATGATCAATTTTGGAGAAGGTACCATGAGGTGCTGAGAAAGAGGTATATCCTTTTGTTTTCGGATAAAAAGTTCTATAGATATCTGTTAAATCCATCTGTTTCATAACATCTCTTAGTCTCACTGTGTCTTTGTTTAGTTTCTGTTTCCATGATCTGTCCATTGCAGAGAGTGGGCTGCTCCTCAATAACAACATGAACAATCGAATGGCCACATGCACGTGAAAGCTTAACAACACTTTACTCAAAGATAACTTGGTCAAGGAAGGAATAAAGAAAAAGCTTAAGGGCTTTCTAGAGTTTAATGAAAATGTAGCCACAACATACCCAAATTTATGGGACACAATGAAAGCAGTCCTAAGAGGAAAACTCATAGCTTTAAGTGCCTCCAAAAAGAAACTGGAAAGAGCATACACCAGCAATTTGACAGCATATCTGAAAGCTCTAGAACAAAAAGAAGCAAATTCACCCAAGAGGAGTTGAAGGCAGGAAATAATCAAACTTAGGGCTAAAATCAACCAAGTTGAAACAAAAAGAACTATACAAAGAATCAACCAAAGCAGGAGTGGTTTCTTTGAGAAAAATCAACAAAATAGATAAACCCTTACCCCGACTAGCTAGAGGGCACAGAGATATTATCCTAATTAACCAGATCAGAAATGAAAAGGGTCTTACCTTCTAAAGTCCAACTGTCACCCCCTCAGGCCACCTATTTAGGACTAACACTTACCCCAACCCACAATGCTATTACCTTAGATAGAAATAATCTGAGTCCATCTCTAATGATTTCTTCTACAAAGGAAGAGATTTTATCATTCCTAGGAACAGCTAGTTTTAGGTTCGTGAGCTCCTTCCTTTTCCCTCCTTTCTCATCCCTTACAAGAAGCAGTGTCAGACCCCACCCAAGAACCTCTTCTCAAACCTATTACCAAGTCCTTTCAAAGGCTTCAACAGGCTCTCCTTAAGGCCCCAGCTTTACATCTCCATGACCTGACTCATCCCTTTTCCCTCTATGCACCTGAAAAGCAGGGATTTGCACTTGGAATCTCAGGTCATCAACTGGGACCCTCTTTTGCACCTCTAGCATACTTGTCAAAAAACTAGATCTAACCATCCAGGGATGCGCACTTTGTATTCATACCGTAGCAGCCACTGAACTCCTTATTCGAGAGTCAAAAAAACTAAACTTTGGGTAGCCTATAACTGTCTTCTCTTCTCATAACTTGTCACAACTCCTAACATATGAAGACTTACAGACTCTACCTCCTTCCAGGGTTCTTTCTCTTCAGGTAGCTCTAATACAAGACCCCACACTCACCTTCCAATCATGCCTACCTCTTAATATTTCCAACCTTCTTTCTAGACCTAATGCTGACCACTCCCTATCTCACTCCTTCACTGAAACTTTAAAGAAACTATTTCCTCATCCTTCACACATGCAGGAGGGCACATTGCCTCAGGCCATCTATACCTGGTATATAGATGGCAGCTTATAGGACAGTGGTCTGTTCAGGAAACCTAGGCTCAGTTGAGTAATAGGTCTGAATTCCAGTGACCCATTTGTCAATATGTTTGTCTACAAGGGATGGAAGGTGCTAGGCCAGAACTCTTGAGTCTTTGGCTTCTGTTTCAGTCACAACCTCTCACAGCTGCCCCCACAGAAGATGTTTGCTCTGTCAGGTAGACAATGCCCCAAGCTCCCAGCATTCTAGCTGGACCTGACCTCCAGTCATCTGACCAGAGCCAGGCATAACTTGCCTAACAGACAGATAGCCATGCCTCACACAATATAAGGGGTGGTTTTACCCCTCCTCTCTCTTGCCCTCTTTTCTCTCTTGCCCTCTTCCTCTCTTTCTTGATCTTTGTTCTCCCTCTTGCTTTCTTCTACTCTTGCTCTTTATTCTTTCTGTTGCTTTCCTCTCTTGCTTCTTGCTTTCTTCCTCTCCTTTCTATCTCTCTCTCTTTCTCTTATCCTCTCCTTCCTCTCCTTTCTTTCTCTCTACAAGGCTAGCCTATTTTCTCTTTCTGTAATAAAATATATTGCTTATGCATTGCCTCCTTTTAACTAACATGCTATGTAGCCACAGGCCTCAGCAGAGAGCTCCAGGCCTCAGCAGCAGAGACCTTCAGACAGCAACAGAGAGCCCAGGTATCAGTGGAACAGAACTCCAGGCTACAGCAGAGAGACACAATCCCACAGCAGCTCCTTTTTACATGAAGGGGCTAAAAAAAGCTGGTTATGCCATAGTGTCAGACACTGAGGTGGTGGAAGCACAGGCCCTTCTTACTCACACCAATAATCAACAGGCTGAACTTATAGCCCTTACACATGCCTTTCAACTAGAACCAGGAAAATCCCTCAACATCTACACAGATTCCAAATATGCTCTTCATATCCTCCTGTCCCACACTGCTTCTGGAAGGAGCATGGGCCACTTACCACAAAAGGAGGATCAGTAACTAATGCAAACAAAACTATGGCCATGTTAAAGGCCTCCCATCTTCCCACAGCCTTTGGGATTGTCCACCAGACAGATGACTCTATTGTCTCCAAGGGAAACAACCAAGCTGACAAGATAGCTAGAACTATAGCCCTAAGGACCCTAGAATTTTTTGCACCCCCCCCCCAGGATATTCTTACACTACAACCTACATCTCCACTTTCTTCACTCCCTGACACTCCCCAAACTCCATCCTCTCCTCACCAACTCTTTCATCCTAACAGCCAAGCATTGTCTTCTTTTGTCAAGACTCACCAACGGGCTACTCCTGAGAATATAAGCTTATTAAAATCTTCCACTACTTCTTGCAAAACCTGTCAGATGTCTGACCCCAACTCAAGGTATTGTAGCACACCTTTTCCTACCTATCAAGCTAGAGGTCCCCTTCCTAGAACTGACTGACAACATGACTTTACCCAGGTACCTACTGTCAGACATGCCAAGTACCTCCTGGTCTTGGTAGACACCTCTGGGTGGATAGAGGCATTTCCCACAACAAACAAAAGGGCTCAGAAAGTCTCTGATCTCCTCCGAGAGATCATCCCCCTGTTTGATGTCCTAGCCTCTCTCCGATCAGACAATGGTCCCGAATTTACTACCCAAGTTTCTCAAATCCTATCTAAGGCCCTAGACATCACCTGGAATTTTCACATTCCTTACTACCCTCAATCTTCAGGTAATGTAGAAATAACTAACCAATATTTAAAAACCACTCTTGTTAAACTGTCACAGGCACTTCACCTTGATTGGGTAAAACTCCTACCTCTGGATCTTTTCGGGTTACGAGCTCTCTCCAAGTGACTTCTCCACAACTTGCCCTTTGAACTCATGTATGGACATCCAGTACAAACTCCTGGTCTTTCACCTAAATGCTCTCCCCTCGCAGACAATCTACTCACCACATTACATTGCCACCTCTGTTCTCTCCTATGGAGCTTTGCTGACCACCATCTACCATGGCCACATACTGTCTCCTGTGCACTGCCTGTTAACATTGGAGACCAAGTCCATCTATCCCCTCCTTAAAGGCAAGGGCCCTTTTAAGACCCCTACAGATGCTAAACTAGAGGGACTCTCTTACTGTGTCCATCTGTCTCACCTCAAATCTTTCATTCCTCCACCTAAATATGACTATTCTTTATACACCTCGAACCTAACAAGACCATGCTCTGTTAAGCTCCAGAGGACATAGAGAACCACCCACCTTATCCCCAATTCCAGAAAATGAGACTCCACTCCAGCAGTCTAGCTTGACCTCAGTTCCCCCTGCTGTTCATTTCCATGCAGGGTAGCCCTTACACCTGGAGATTCAAGGTTCAAGAAACCACCACAGATAACAGTCTTTCCAAATAGGGTCAGGAATCTGCTCCATAGCCAGATGCCGGAACCAATCCAAATTGTTATCGTCCCAGTTAATATTAAATATTATGATCTAATTATTATGATCTCTATAATTGCTTTCTCTTTGATCAGACAAAAGATTATTGTAGAAAATGGCTAGACAAATATGAGGGCTGGCCATATTGGTCATGTCAAATACATATGCTTGGATCATGGACAAATCATTTCTTCTATCAACTGCAAGACACTCTTTTTCTACATTATAAGATCCACAGGATTTCAGGTGGGAGACAGGAGTTGTTGATTGATTCTTTGGCAGCCATGGCGCTTCAGAACCAATGGCTAGATGTCCTGACAGCTAAAGAGGACGGTCTTTTTCTGTTCTCCCAAGAAGAATACTATTTAACATCAACCAATACAGGATAGTAAGGAATAAAATTCAGGAGCTACAGTAAGACATAAAGAATTTTAGGGATCATGAGACCTCCAGTTCTGGGATTTTAGAAAATCTTATATGAAAGTGGATATTCCCTTTTTAACACCTCTCCTAGTCATCTTCCTGGTGTTATTATTTGCTCCCTGCCTCATTAATCTTTTTTCTACATTCTTTCAACAACAAATTAAAAAAAAATGTTACCAAACTATTAATCAGCTACTATTACAGGATTACCAGCCTCTGCCCATAGAAGAACCACTGTCCACAGAGAAACCTGATGCAAATGTTTACCAAGTAGATCCTAAGGGTGAAAGCCAGCTAATCCCTATTGAGAATGTTCTTAGACAGCAGGAAGTAGCTTAAGAGACATGATGCCCTCCTTCCCTTTTCACAATCAGCTTCCCCTTCCCTTTTTCTTTCCTTCTCTTAATAATAACAAGAAGGGAGGTATGTTAGCATCAGGGCCTCCAAAATCTGGGGTGTCACCTAGGTGGGCCTCACAGACCAAGGCAATAGCTACCATATTCACAGAATCCATTGGGCTCACCTCCTTTACCTGTGACAACGTCACCACCCATATATATGGGGGAATGCCCCTCCTTCTCTCTCTCTCTTCCTCCTTCTCTTTCAGCTGCCACCTCCTCTCTCTCTCTCTCTCTCTTTCTCTCTCTCTCTCTCTCTCTCTCTCTTTCCTAATAAAACTCTTTTACCCATGGAACTGTTTGGGCCTAGCATGTGCTGTGTCCAGACTCAAGTCGGTAATATAACATATCAACAGCAATGCATATTTATGTTGTTTCACAGGAATTGACTCTATGTGTTTGTTGGATAATTTTGGAGTGACTGGAAGACTAGAAGATACTATAGGCAATGAAGAAGGAAGCCTGGAGAAGTAAAAATTAGACTATGAATGTGCTTACTTTATTTTTAAAGCATGGTGGTCACCACTGTGGAACACTATTAGTAAAGTATTTAATATGTAAGGCTTGATAATAATCTCTAGAATGTATTGAAAAAAACTCAGACATCGGAGCATTTATTAATTATCCTGGCACTGCGGAGGCAGAGACAAGCTAATCCTTTGAACTCATTGAGCTGCGGTGATTGAGAAAGCTCCAGGTTCATTGAGAGACCCTGTCTCAGAAAAAAAAGTGGGGGGGATGTCCGGACCAAAAAACCAAAACAAAAAAACCAACAAGATAACAAGATTCAACTCTGGCCTACATATTTAATTACACCTAAGTACACACTCATACATATATGTGTATTTACACATACACACACACACATACATACACACACACACACACACAGAGACAGAGACAGAGAGAGAGACAGACAGACAGAGAGACAGAGACAGAGAGAGAGAGAGAGAGAGAGAGAGAGAGAGAGAGAGAAGGAGGGAGAGAGGTCTCTTTATGGGATGGATCCCCAGTTGGGGCAGTCTTTGGATGGCCTTTCCTTCAGCCTCTGCTCCACAATTTGTCTCTGTAATTACTCTTGGGAATATTTTTTCCCCTTTCTAAGAAGGAGTGAATCACCCACACTTTGGTCTTCCTTCTTCCTGAGCTTCCTGTGATCTGTGAACTGTATCTTGGATATTCTGAGCATTTATGTGAATAGCCACATATCAGTGAGTGCATATCATGTGTGCTTTTTTCTTTTTGTGTTACCTCACTCAGGATGATATTTTCTATTTCCATTCTTCTGCCTAAGAATTTCATGAGTTCATTTTTTTTTTTAAATCTGAGTAGTACTCCATTGTGCAAATGTACCATATTTTCTGTATCCATTCCTCTGTTGAAAGACATTTGGATTCTTTACAGCTTCTGGGTATTAAATATAAGGCAGCTATGAACATAGTGGAGCATGTGTCCTAGTTATATGTTAGAAAGAATTCCCAGGTGAAAAAGTTAAATCAGGAGCAGATAAACCATCTAAATAGTCCAATAGCCACTAAAGAAATAGAAACAGTCATTAATAGTCTCACAACCAAAAAACAAAGCCCAGGACCAGAAGAAGACCTAATACCAATACTCTTCACACTGTTCCACAAAGTAGAAATAGAATGAACACTACCCAGTTCATTCAATGAAGCCACAATTAGACTTATACATAAACCACATACAGACCCAACAAAGAAACAGATCTTCAGACCAATTTCCCTTATGAACATTGATGCAAAAATACTCAATAAAATTGTCACAAACTGAATCCAAGAACACATCAAAATGATCATCCATCATGCTCAAGTAGGCTTCATCCCAGGGATGCAGGGATGATTCAATATGTGGAAATCCACTAATATAAACCACAACATAAACAAACAGAGCAAAAAGCCACATGATCATTTCATTAGATGCACAAAACACATTTGACAAAATTCAACATTCCTTCATGTTAAATGTCTTGGGAAGATCAAGAATTCAAGGCCATACTGAAACATAGCAAAAGCAATATATAGCACACTAGTAGCCAACAGCAAACTAAATGGAAAGAAATTTGAAAAAATATCCCATTAAAATCAAGGACTAGACAAGGCTGCCCACTCTCTCACTATCTATTCAATATTGTACTTGAAGTTCTAGCTAGAGCAATTAGACAACAAAAGGAGGTCAAAGGGATACGAATTGGAAAGGAAGAAGTCACAATATTACTATTTGCAGAAGATATGACATTATTCTTAAAACCCCCAAAAATTCCACAAGAGATTTTCTAAACCTAATAAACAACTTCAGCAAGGTGGCTGAATATAATATTAACTCATAGAAATCAGTAGCCTTCCTCTAATCAAAGGATAAACAGGCTGAGAAAGAAATTAGGGAAAGACCACCCTTTACAACAGTCACAAATTGTGGCTGCCTGCAGTAACACACGAATAAGTCTTCTGGAATGTGAATTAGAGCCTGAAAAATTAAGGGAACTGGAATGTGGAAAGGGGTTTAAAAATGAGACGGAGGGACGGTATGCTTTCAGTCCTCCATCATTATTGAACTCTCTTTTTTTACAAGCAGGTAGGTAGAGTAAAACCCCTCCCCCAAGTCTGTCAGCATCTCTTGGCTGAATCAGCATCTTCATCTTCAATCTCTTCAGGCAGGACTTCCAGTGTAACAGGAATTTGGAGAGACCCATGGCTATTTGCAGGAGCTTAGAGAAAGGTGTGGCTATTGGTGGCTATTGTGGCTATTTGGCAAGGCAAAGTCTGAAAGAACCAGCACTTAGCTGAAGGATGGTCACAACAAATAATATAAAACACTTTGGTGTGACTCTAAACAAGCAAGTGAAATATCTGTATAACAAGAACTTTAAACCTCTGAAGAAAGAAATTAAAGAAGATCTCAGAATACAGAATGATGTCCCATACTCATGGATTGGCAGGATTACTATAGTAAAAATGGCCATCTTGCTGAAAGCAATCTACAGATTTAATGCAATTCCCATCAAAATTTCAACTCAATTCTTCATAGAATTAGAAAGAGCAATTCTAAAATTCATTTGGAATAACAAAAAAAAAAAATTAGAAATAACAAAATCTATTCTCAAAAATGAAAGAACTTCTGGAGGAATCACCATCCCTGACCTCAAGGTTTACTACAGAACAATAGTGATAAAAACTGCATGTTATTGATACAGAGACAGGCAGGTATATCAGTGGAATAGAATTGAAGACCCAGAAATGAACCAACACACCTATGTTCACTTGATCTTTGATAAAGGAGCTAAAACTATCCAGTGGAAAAAAGACAGCATTTTCAACAAATGGTGCTGTTTCAACTGGAGGTCAGCTTGTAGAAGAGTGCAAATTTACCCATTGTTGTTGTTGTTTTTGCTTTTAAATTTTTTTCTTCAAGACAGGGTTTCTCTACATAGCCCTGGCTGTCCTGGAACACACTCTGTAGACCAGGCTGGCCTTGATCTCAGAAATCTGCCTGCCTCTGCCTCCTAAGTGCTGGGATTAAAGGTGAGTGCTAGCACTGCCTGGCAAAATGCCCTATTCTTATCTCCTTGTAGAAAGCTGAAGTCAAAGTGAATCTACCTCCACATAAAACCAGATACCCTGAAACTAATAGAGGAGAAAGTAGGGAAGAGCCTCAGACACATGGGCCCAGGGGAAATTTTCCTGAACTGAACAACAATGGTGTATGCTCTAAGATCAATAATCAATGAATGAAACCTCATAAAATTGCAAAGCTTGTGTAAGGCAAAGGACACTGTCAATAGGACAAAATGGCAACCAACAGGTTTGGAAAAGATCTTTCCCAATCCTACATCTAATAAATGGCTATTGTCCAATACATACAAAGAACTCAAGAAGTTATACTCTAGAAAATCAAATAACCCTATTAAAAAATGTGGTATAGAACTAAACAAAGAATTTTCAGCTGAGGAATACCAAATGTTTGAGAAGCACCTAAAGAAATGTTCAACATCCTTAGTCATCAAGGAAATGCAAATCAAAACAACCATGAGATTCCACCTCACACCACTCAGAATGGCTAAGATCAAAAATTCAGGTGACAGTAGATGCTGGCGAGGTTATGGAGAAAGAGGAACACTCCTTTATAGTGGGTGGGGTTGCAAGCTGTTCTCCAGAAAACTGTAGTTCACTCCTATCCTGCAAGACTTGCTAACTGGCCAGGGGCTGCAGAAGCTGCAAACTTCCACTAGAACCTTATGAGTAGTTCTTGTGCGAGTTTCTCTCACCACAATTTGAGTTCAACAAACAATGCTAGGTAAATCAAATCAATACAGGTGTGTCTTTAGTGAAAAATATCACGTAAGAACAAACTAAACCAATTTTCAGTGCTTATCTCTCATTACCTGTGGGGTCATATTTATACTCCTTCATGAAGTGTCTTTTAATGTATCTGCTCCAGAAAAATATCCTTTCACCTGTTTCTGCTCCAGGGAAATATTCGTTCACATGTCTTCTTTAGCAAGACATTGTTTCACTTGTGTGCCCAAGCAAAACATTATTTGACAAAACTAACTTGCCAAAGAAGCCAGAAGTTTCCACTTCAATCAAGTTTTGAGGATTTTATATTCTCTCATTAAATGTAACTGATTCCTGAGAATGCAAATATTTAATAGACAATGCACATAGACCTGAGTTCACAGAGTGACTATCCTCACAATTAACACTAAACAATTAATTTATTTCATTTTAAAAGAAGAGTGAATAAATGATACTCGTACAGAAAAAATAGGGAGAATTCTGTACTTTTTCATCTGTGTAAGATTGCTGAAGTTCTAATATAAATGGTGTTAGGACAGAGCATTGAGATCGGAGAGACAATGAGGAAAAGTTGAAGGGAGAGAGAGAGTATAGAAGTGACTCTTCAGGAATAGGGGAAGAAGAATTTAAAAAATTTAAAGAACTTCAGAAGGCCTTGGCAATAGAGGTTTTGTACCCTGGCTTGATTGTGGGGATAGATTTACAGGCACGTGCACAATTCAGGTCTTCTCCACTGTACTTAACAGTTGCTTGCACAAATCTATTATAGACAATTGCACTTAAAAGTGTTGTTCAAATCTTGCTTTTAAAATGTCTTCATCTGAACTAAATAAGACAGTCACCAACAGAGTCATACACATCCTACTGCTCTGTCTATGTGTCATGTCCAGCCTTCAGTACTTCCACACCATACACAGAAGAATCTAATGACTCCAAGAGCCAGTAGCCTCCTTTCTCCTTCTCCATTTTAGATTATAGCATCCCAAGACCTTATTTATATACAAGTATATTTGAAGGAAATCAATATCATATTCAACACAAAAAATAATCAAGAGCCTAAAAATCCTGTTTCTTCTCCCTCCCTCTCTCCCATTCTATTTCTATCACGTTCATAAAGATATTTCTTTTTCTTGTGTCTGTTTAGTTTGCTGCAGTTACTGACTGTGCTTATAGAGTCTAGAAGAGAATCTCAGGTATCATTCCTAGAATATCATTTAGCTTGCTTTTAATGAAAATGTTTTGTAACAGTCTGAAATGTACCAAATATAAAAAGCAAGCCAGAAAATGGGCCCCAGGGAACCTGTCTCCAGTTCCCCAGAGTAAGTGTTACAAGTGCCTCCACCACTTTTGGCATTTTTAGGTAGGACCTGCATATTTAATTAGATCCTCATTCTTACAAAACTAGAACCTTAGTAACTGGACCACTTTTCCCTTCCTCAAATATTCACCTGATAAGAATAAGAGCAACCAATCTGAACAAAGTTCAAGTGGCTTTTCAGGTTAACAACATAATTGATAAAAAGAAGGAGGTGATGAGCAGGGATAAACATGGGTGATGAACTGGTCAGGTCAGCCCTGCTCAGATATTATGTGAGTGCACTTGCTCTTCTGTTTATCCAGACAGCATGTTTACTATGAACTGTGTGTGTAAGACCAGGAAGTTCAGTCATGCTTCAGAAGCACAGAGAAATCTTGGTCTCTTAGTCTCAGAAGAAAGAGGGGTATTCCAAATGGACATTCATGTGGAGTGCTGTGTGAGTAATCAGACAAGTATTCTCCTAAAACTCTAAGCTCCCATTCTGTCTCCCTGGATGCCTTAATTAGTAGGATCACTTGTGTGCATTTGTGGGGGAAGAGGTTGCAGTTTTGTATTAGAATACAGAAATCACTATATTTAAGCTTTGAAAGGTAGAGAGATAAATCTTTACAAAAAGGCAATTGCTGTTACTGAGGACTGAAATGTTCATGGCTTTGGGTCCTATCATTTGTCTTAAAATAAAATCTATATTATTTTACATTTAAACCACTTGACAACTATGTTGTTTGATCTTGTGGCTTCATTAAAGAGTTTATGTTAATTTATGATTTCAATATTTGTTTTGAAACTGAATGGAAAACAAATTATGTAAATAAACAAAGTCTATTTGATATATTTTAAAATTAAGACTGGGTAGGTGAGATAGCTCAGCAGATAAAGGTTCTTCTTATGCAAACTTGAAGACCTGAGTTCAATCCCTGGAATCTACATGGTGGATGAGAGATATGATTCCTCTGACCTAAACATATGCTATGGCAAGCCCCATCCTCACAAACAAATACATAACTTAAATACTAAAAAAATGTTTGACAAAGGTTCAAATATGTAATTGTTTGTAGAGAACAGAATGAACAAAGGGGACTGCTCAAATATCTTTTGGCAGACTCAGAGTTTCAAAGTTACTTTAATAGATAGTTCTAGCATTAGTAATATTTTTCTCATCCACACTGATTACAACAGTGGTCTCTGAGTCACTCTCCATACAGGGATTATAATATTGACTTATTGTGCTTTGAGGTTCAACCTTATTTTCAGACGTTTGGGAAAAACTTCAGGCTACCTGAAAATTACACTCTGTAAGGAGCTGAAACAAATAGAATCTTTTCTCTGCAACGGATTTCTTTCTAATTCAGGGGATGCCTTTTGTTTTGGGCAAAGCAAGACCTGTAATAACTTCAAGAAATAAAAATCAGAAGGAAGTAGAGCAGGGCCTGCAGTAATTGGAAATGTACTCAGAGACGTGCCCACACCTTTGATGCATTTCATTTTGACCATTTTAATTATAAAACAGGACTTCCCAGGGACATGGGCAATGTCAAATCATAACAAGGAATGTCTAAGTGTTAAACCCAAACATGTGAGAGAGCAGCACAGGATGTGAGAAAAGCAAGGTTTTTATAACTCAAACATGAATGCGGAGGTAAAATAGGTGTATTACATAATCAGAACACAAACATCAAAAGTCGTAAAGACTCTTGAAAGAAAGACATGACTCCAAGGTGGTTGGAACTAAGTAATCATAGACAAAAGTAGTCAAAACAACCATTTGAAACAAAGGTAGGGTCGGTAGAAATCAAGAATTAGGGATACCTCAAAGAAGAATGAGGCACATCAGAATGGTAGAACCTATGGTAAAAGAGCCAGTAAAATGTCTAGCCTTAGAAAATATTATTATTAAAATAAATAAGATTGCAATCCTATCAATAAAATGAAGTGAAATGTGCCTATTTCCATGTCCATTGAGATACAAAGGGGACTAGGATTAAAATAAAGCATGAGGCAGATGGGAAAGCTTCTCCTTCCAGCAGAGCAGCTTCATACAAGTGCATGATAGACATTCCATTTAGTGGTTTTAGGTAATGTCCTCAGTTTATAAGCAAATACTGACATAAATAATGGGTGTAATTGTAGATAATGAAGAATAAAAGGTTTTACCCAATGGGATGGTAAAGAGAACACCTGGGGCTGAGTATCCATCCTGCAGCACCTGTGAGCTATTTGCACTAAGAAGGTAAAAGAAAACAGGAGTCCAAGATCTTTCTCTCAGATCTTACAGCTTCTCTGGCACTGCACTTACTGCTGTGGTGATCGATTTCATTCATACCAAATAGCATTTTAATGATGGCAGGCAGCACATAGTATACCTATAGAGTATATAGGAGGATTTTCTTCTGGAGACTAATTGGTCCTGACAGGCATAAGTAATTATCTGACTCTAGGATTGCACTGATAGCATTTTTATCAGCCTCTTGAAGGACATAGATTTGCTTCATTGAATTATGTGTACAGCTGCCTGCAGAAATGTCATCCTCCATAAAAACCACAAAATGTTCAAATCTGATGGGGCCAGTATGCCCCATGGACCTCATCAATAACCAGTGGTTTTCTCTTTTTCATGCCCTTGACTAAAATATTCATTGGGAGTTGAGAATGCTTGAGGAAACACTCCTAAGAACTCTGAGCAGTGTCTACTTTCCCACTCCAGTTGTTTGTTAACCAACGTGAAGAACAAGCTTCACATATGCTACATATATTTGGAGAGGCCTAGTTACAGCCTATGTATGTTCTTTTCTTGGTAGTTCAGTCTCTGCGAGCCACCAAGCTGAGCACTATACAAGTAGTTGTGGGTCCAAGTAAAATAACATGTAGGGCTTGGAGAAGAAATTTGATCAATAAAATACTTACAGTATATGAATAAGCAGCTGCATTTGAGCCCTAACAACCACAGAAAAACTGGGGTTGGGGGGACATAGCAAATGATTAAATCACAGAATCCAGAGAGCAGAAGCAAGAGGATACCCGAGACTCCCTGGCCAACCAGACTATTTGACAAACTCTAAGAGAGGGAAGTGTTTTGTCTCAAGAAATAGAGAGTGAGAGAGAGATGTTCAAGGCACCAAGGCTGTCCTGTACACTGTCACCCTTTACTGCACACCCACCTACAAAACCATACATATTCCTGCAAATCAAAAATATAGAGGAGAGGAAAATGATTTCTTCTACATCAGCTAAGGCATACATATTTTTCTGTCTATACAGGTTAGTGCCCACACATTGGCCATATGCCTAAGGGATTCTACTAGAATTTGTGCTACTGGATGCTATAGACATCAAACTTTTGTTATGAACTGGAATAAAGTTACCAGTTATATTTCCTTCATAATCCACATTGGAAGTTGAGGGACTATCAGCCTCATAATACAGTCACTTATTATATATTATTATATTATTATTATATTAAACTATGTGTAAAGGAATGTGTTCACTATTGTGATGGCTAGTTACATGTTGAAATGAATGGTTTTATTCATATTATTTTACTCAAATTTGCAATGAAGGAAGCCAAAATTATTAAAAAAAAATGAATGTGTGGTGCCAAGTATTACATCTAGAAAATAAATAAATGAATAAATAAATAAATGAATAAATATTCTCTGTAATCGTATCAGTCAATATCACACTAAATTAGAGCACAGTTGAGATAGAGATACAAATTAGGCAAGCACTGCTGAGAAAATTATTGGGAAAATGAAACCATTGCTTACTTATTCAGCACATGTATTAGACCTGTATATTAAAAAGTTACATATTTGATCTTTCCACCTGAACACTCAGTAATGGGCATGGGTATTATTTATTGCTATAACTTCAGCACATGGTGTGCTCTCTGTCACATTTGCATGATCATTGTTCACAAAACACAGTATGCACACTGGCGAAGAATTGCAGCTAGGAAAAGAGATTTTCTGTAACTTCACCTTGGATGACTGTAGTCATTATGAATTATTCTTAGTAACTTACATAGCAGGAAGAAAGGGGATGGAAGAATACAAATAAAGGGGCACAGGATCCTTCTGGTCTGAGCTGGTGACATGAACAGACTTTGGACACTAGAACTACACCCTGTTCCACAACACCTAGAGGAAGCTCTATTCCAAGATGTTATAACACATGCAGGATCACAGGGTAGAAGGCCACAACATCTGCTCCAACACCTCCTGGAGTAACTGGGACCCCAGGATCCAGGGACAGAAGAGCCCTCATCCATCCAGTGACATGGGTTCCTTCTAGTCTGAGCTGGTGCCCTGAGCAGACCTTGGGTACAGGCTCCTCATCCCATTAGCAACTAGAGGAAGGTTGACTCCCAGGTGCTCTGACACATATGATCTCAGAATGACAGAATCCAAGAATCACAGAATCAAAGAGACATTTGGACTCTGAGGAGTTCTGAAACAACCAGGATCACAGAAGGAATAGGGTCCAGTCAGAGACAGCAAGGGGAGGTACCAATAAATATAACAAGATGGCAAGAGGCAAGCACAAGAAGAAAGCAGCATAAAACAAGGCTAATTGGTATCATCAGAACCCAGGTCTTCAACCACAGTGAATCCTGGATACCCCATGACACCGGAAAAGAAAGATTCAGATTTAAAAATCACATCACATGATGATGAAAGAGGACTTTAAGAAGGACATAAATAACTCCCTTAAAGAAATAGAGAAGAACACAAGTAAACAGCTAGAAGCCCTTAAAGAGGAAACACAAAAAGCATTAAATAATTACAGGAAAACACACACACACACACACACACACACACACCAACCAACCAAATAAACAAACAATCAAACAACAACAACAACCAAAAAACTTGTGAAGGAATTGAACTAAACCATCAAGAATCCAAAAATGGAAATAGAAACAATAAAGAAATCACAAAAGGAGACAACCCTGGACATAGAAGACCTAGGAAACAGATCGAGAGTCATAAGATGCTCCAAAATGGAATAAGGACACATAACCCACTATGTTCATAGCAGCCTTAATTATAATAGCCAGAAACTGAAAACAACACAATTGTCCCTCAATAGAGGAATGGATACAGAAAATGCGGTACATTTACACAATGGAGTACTTCTCCATTATTAAAAACAATGGTTTTGTGAAATTCTTAGGGAAGTGGATGGATCTGGAGAATATCATCCTTAGTGAAGTAACCCAATCACAAAAGAACACACATGGTATGCACTTACTGATAAGTTTATATTAGCCCAGAAGCTCGGAATACCCATAATAAAATCCACAAACCACAAGAAACTCAAGAAAAAGGAAGACCAAAGTATGGATACTCCATGCCTTCTTAGGAGGGGGAACAAAATACCCATGGAAGGAGTTGCAAAGACAAATTACAGAGCAGAAACTGAAGGAAGGACAATCCAGAGACTGTTCCACCTGGGAATCCTTCCCATATTCAATCATCAAATCCAGCCTCTATTCTGGATGCCAGCAAATGCTGGGTGACAGGAGCCTATAGAGCTATCTCCTGAGAGGCTCTTCCAGAGCCTGACTAATACAAAAGTTGTGGCTCACAGCCATTCATTAGACTGAGCACAGGGTCCCCAATGAAGAAGCTGTAGGAAGGACCCAAGGAGCTGAAGGGTTTGCAGCCCCTTAGGATGAACAACAATATGAACTAACTAGTACCCTCAGAGCTCCCAGGGACTAAACCACCAACCAAAGAGTACACATGGTAGGACTAATGGTTCTAGCAGCATATGTATAGCAGAGGATGGCCTAGTCAATCTTCAATGGGTGCAGAGGCCTGTGGCCCTGTGAAGGTTCTATGCCCCAGTGTAGGGGAATGACAGGGCCAGGAAGCAGGAGAGGGTGTGTTAGTGAGCAGGGGGAGGGGAGAGGAAACAGGTTTTTTTTTTTTTTGGAAGGAAAACCAGGAAAGGAGATATCATTTGAAATGTAAATAAAGAAAATATCCAATTAAAAAAAAGTTCTCAGGTACAGAAGATACAACAGAAAACATTGACACAACAGTTAAAATACAAAATGCAAAAAGTCCCTAACCTAAAACATCCAGCAATAACAGGACACAATGAGAAGACCAAAACTAAGGATAATAAGTATAGAAGAGACCAAAGATTCTCAACTCAAATGACAAGCAAATACCATCAACAAAATTATAGAAGGCAACTTCACTATCCAAAAGAGTCACCCATAAGCATACAACAAGCCTACAAAACTGCAAATAGATTGGATCAGAAAAGAAATTTCTCCCATCACATATTATTCAAAACATCAAATACAGTAAACAAAGAAAGAATATTAAAAGCAATAAGGGGAAAAATGTCGAGTAACATAGAAAGGCAGACGTAGCTGAATTAAACCAGACTTCTCACCAGAGACTATAAAAGCCAGAAGATCCTGTGAAGATCTCATACAGACCCTAAGAGAACACAATTGCCAGCCCTGGCTACTATACCCAACAAAACTCTCAATTACCATAGATGGAGAAACCAAGATATTCCATGAAAAAAACAAATTTACACAATATCTTTCCACAAATCCAAAGGGTGATAAATGGAAAACTCCAAAACAAGGTGGGAAACTACACACTACAATAGCAAAAAAGTAATCTTTTCTTTTTTTAGCAAACCCAAAAGAAGATAGCCACACAGTCATAATTCCACTTCTAACAACAAAAATAACAGAAAGCAACAATCACTTTTACATAACATTTCTTAACATCAATGGACTCAATTCACCAATAAAAAGACATAGATTAACATACTAGATAGGTAAACATGATGCAGCATTTTGCTACATAAAGAAAATGCACCTTAGACAGACACTACCACAAAGAAAAAAGGCTGGAAATTTTTTTCCTAGCAAATAGTCCCAAGGAAACAAGCTGGAGTAGCCATTGTAACATCTAATAAAATTAAATTTCAACAAAAAGTTATCAAAAAAAGATAAGGAAGGACACTTTATACACATCAAAGAAAAAAACCTACCAAGAAGAACTCTTAAGTCTGAATGTCTATGCTCCAAATGCAAGGGTTCCCACATTCGTAAAGGAAACTTTAATAAAGCTCAAAGAACACACTGTACCTAACACAATAATAGTGGGAGCCTTCAACACCTCCATCTCATCAATAGACAGATCATGAGAACAGAAACTAGACAGAGATACTGAAACTAAATGAAGTTAAGAACCAAATTGATTTAACATATATCTACAGAATATTTCATCCTAAAACAAAAGTAAATTCTTTCTTCTTAGCAGCTTATGGTACCTTCTTCAAAACTGATCACATAATTTGTAACAAAAAAGGCCTCAACAGATTTTTTAAAAAATTAAATAATCCCATGCATTCTATGAAATCATCACTGACTAAGGCTGGTTATTAATAGCAACAAAAACAATGGAATGCTTACATACACGTGGACTCTAAACAATGTTCTACTCAATGATAACATGGACAAAGAAGAAATAAAGAAAGAAACTAAAGACATTTTAGAATTTAATGGAAATGAAGGCACACCATACCCAAACTTATGGGACACAATGAAAGCAATGCTAAGAGGCAAGGTCATAGCTCTGAGTACCTTCAAAAAGAAACTGGAGAGAGTATACACTAGCACATTGACAGTACACCTGAAAACTCTAGAACAAAAAGAATCCAATTCAACCAAGGGAAGGAGACAGTGTGGATTAATAAAAGTCAGGGCTGAAATCAACCAAGTAGAAACAAAAAGAAGGAGTCAAAGAATGAGCAAATCCAAGATAGATAAACCCATAGCAAGACTAAACAGAAGGGACAGAGACAGTATCCAAATTAACAAAATCAGAAAAGAAAAGGGAGACATAACAACAGAAACCAGGGAAATTGAAAAACATCATCAGATCCTACTACAAAAGCAAGAAAATCTGAATGAAATGGACAATTTTCTAGACAGATCCCAGGTACCAAAGTTAAATCAGGTTCAGATAAATGATCTAAACAGTTCCATAACCCCTAAAGAAATAGCAGCAGTCATTACACTCTCTCAACCAAAACATTCCCAGGACTCAATGGTTTTTTGTACAGAATTCTATCAGACTTTCAAAGAAGACCAAATACCAATACTTTTTAAACTACTCCACAAAATAGAAACAGAAGGAACTCTACCCAATTCATTCTATGAAGTCAAAATTATGCTTATACATAAACCACACAAAGACCCAACCAAGAAAGAAAGCTCCAGACCAATTTCCCTTATAAATATCCTTACAAAAATACTCAATAAAATTCTCACAAGCCGAATCCAAGAACACATCAAAATGATCATCTATCATGCTAAAGTAGGCTTAATCATAGGGATGCAGGAATGGTTCAATATACAGAAATCCTTCAATGTAGTCCACTGTATAAATAAACTTAAAGAAAAAAAAAACCTATGGATATCTCATTAGAAGCTGAGAAATCATGTGACAAAATTCAAGTCAACTTGATGCTAAAAGTCTTGAAAGATCAGGAATTCAAGGTTCAACCTAATCATAGCAATATATATATATATATATATATATATATATATATATATATATATATATATATATATATACAGCAAACCGGTAGCCAGCATCAAACTAAATGGAGAGAAACTTGAAGGAATACCACTATAATGAGGGACTAGACAAGGCTGCCCAACTTTCTCTCTACCTATTTAATATAGTACTTGAAGTTCTAGTTAGATCAATTAGACAACAAAAGGAGATCAAAGTGATACAAATTGGAAAGGAAGAAGTCAAAATATCACTAGTTGCTCATGATATGATAGTATATTTAAATAACCCCCAAAATTTCACGAGAGATCTTCCAAACCTGATGAACAACTTCATCAAAATGGCTTGATATAAAATGAACTCAAGGAAGTCATTAGCCTTCCTCTACTCAAAGGATAAACATACAGAGAAAGATATTAGGGAAACGATACCCTTCACAATACTCACAAATAATATAATATACTTTGGTGTGACTCTAACAAAACAAGAGAAAGATCTGTATGTCTCAACTTCAAGTCTCTGAAGAAAGAAATTGAGGAAGATCTCAGAAGATGGAAAGATGCCCCATGCACATGGATTGGCAGGATTAATATAGAAAAATGCCCATCTTGCTGAAAGCAATCTACAGTATTAATGCCATCTCCATCAAAATTCTAACTCAATTTTTAATAAAGTTAGAAAGAACAATTCTTAAATTCATTTGGAATAACAAAATACCGCTAAAGAACATGTAGGGGAATCATTGTTCCTGACCCCAAGCTATATAACCTGGTAATAGTGATAAAATCTGAAAGCTATTGGCAAAGAGACAGGCAGGAAAGTCAATGGATTAGAATTGAAGACAGATCGTAGTTTCCTATATTGCTATTAGGGATGAAAGAGTCTAATTAAAACTTTTAAACCCAACCTGGTCTGCATAGTGAGTTCCAGGCAATCCAGCACTAATACAGTGAGATTTGGTGTTAACAATACAATAAAAGTAAAATAGGGAAGTGCTTGTCCTCATATCAATTAAGTAATTTAAGTAGCACTTACCAAATAATGTTAGTAGTATATTTATAATAGGAATAAGCCAAGTAGAACAGAGGAAACTTGAACAAAGGAAGAAAAGAAAGAACAAAACTTGTAGGGTGTAAGGATGTCTTGTCCCTAAGATAAGACATTACATAGTTGTAAGAAGGCTGAGGGAGGGAGGGAGGGAGGGAGGGAGGGAGGGAGGGAGGGAGGGAAGCTACTGGAAAGGTGATGCTACTGACTTTCTGGAAAGTCATCACTCTTTACACACAGCTGTGGATCTGTGGGTTGATATGAAAAGGAAAATAAAAGTTCAGCACGAGCTTGCCCATGTAAGCCTGGGATTGAAAGAGTTAAATCAAAGCAGAGGCAAGTGGCCAGGGACTGACAGGTCAGGAAGACATAAACCATAGAGATAGGGTAAAAAAATGCAAGGACATATCCACGGCCTAGGCCTGCAAGGACGAGCCTGGGTGGACACTGACTAATGGGCCACCTGGTCCTCTTAGCACTCCCCTTTTAGGAATTTTCAACATTAACTACATTTAAAATAGCCAATCATGTATAGCCACACCAATTCCTTTGTTTCCCCAGACCTTTTTCCTATAAAAAACCCTAACCTCTGGGCCTCGTGGTCGATTCCTGGTCTCCTGTGTGAGATTGGGGGTCGAACAGGAGCTCCGAAATAAAAATGCCTCATGTTTTTTACATCAAGATGGCCTGTCATGTTCTTTGGGTGCCTGTCTCCCAGGACTTGAGCGGGAACCCCCTACGGGGTCTTTCAGATACAGCAAATCAACAATGGCCTGTAACAACCACCAGAGAGTAACTCTTCCTAAGTGGGCTGGAAGGCTTGTCTGAGTAGAGAGCCTAGGGTGTCCAGGATCACTGGCCTCTGGCCTCCAAATCAGGGAGCCCTCCTGAGACTGAAGCCTTTGAAGAAGAGACCTCACAAGTTCCTCTTTCAGAATTGCCAGGGAAGAAAATGAGATTCACTCTTATTTCCACCTACAAAAACTTGGCTGGAATCTTGTCTCTTATAAATGCAATATGAGGATTTGAATCTGGTTTCATCTGTCTCATCTCTTCAGTTCCATATATCTCTTTTAAAATAATTTCCCCAGTGTTTCTTCTTATTTTCCCACTTTCCATATGTATATTTATGTATACGTATACAAGTGTTCCCACCACTACATTTAATATTATGTGTTTATAAATATAATGTGGTAGACATTTGCTATTTGGCATGAAAAATATTCAGTGTGCACCATTAAGAATAAGAGCACTTTTAACAATTAAAAAAAAGAATTGAAGACTGAGAAATTAACTCATATACCTATGCTATTTGATTTTTATCAAAGGAGCTAAAATCATTCGGTGGAAAATCATATTAAACAAATGGTATTGGTTCTACTGGAGGTCAGAGTGTAGAAGAATGCAAATTGATCCATTCTTATCTCCTTGTACACAGCTCAAGTCCAAATGGACCAAGGACCTCTACAGAAACTAGTAAAAGAGAAAGTGCACAATGGCTTCAAACCCATGGGCACAGGGGAAAAGTTCCTTAACAGAACACCAATCTCTTATGCTCTGAGATCAACCATAGACAAATGAGACCTCATAAAGTTGCAAAGCTTGTGTAAGACAAAGACACTGTGAATAGGACAAAATGGCAACCCACAGATTGGGAAAAAGATCCTTACCTATCCTACATCTGATAGAGGATACTATCCAATATCTACAAAGAACTCTTTAGCCGCCTGCAGCCATGCAAAGTGGATTCTCCTGAAAGAGGAGCGGGGATCCTGAAATACAGGGGAATCAGGCTGCTAGAGAAATCAACGAGACCAAGTCGGGTTTCTGATCAAGGTCTGCCTTTACTAGGAACACCATATATATATTTACATTTCACAAAAATGAAAGCCAGTCTCTGGATGTCAGAATTTCATTGGGCCATTAACACTTGTTCCTAGCAGGAACCTGCCAGGCAGGAATGTTCAGCAGCTCAGTGGGTGGTGACTCCTAGCAGGAACTCAGAGAGAGTTCTCAGAGAAAGAGAGAGAGAGAGAGAGAGAGAGAGAGAGAGAGAGAGAGAGAGAGAGAGAGAGAGAGAGAGAGAGAGAGAGAGAGAGAGAGACAGAGACAGAGACAGAGACAGAGAGAGAGAGAAACTCAGAGAGGCAGCCAACAAAATAAGTTTTGTTTGTATCACCCCAGGTGGACAAGCCACTTGAGGCAAAGGCAAGTTCTGAGTAGACAGGCTTTTGGTCACAATTCCTCCTTGTTTATCAAAAATTAGCTGGACTGGGGCATATTTATGCACCATCGTCCTGCCTGGGAATTATGGTGGCTTGTCTGCTCCACCTGTTTAAGATGTAGATCTACTGGACTCTCCCTTACCCATCTTGGATATCACGTGTAGCTAGTTTGTGTTTATTTGCACAAACCGGGCCTTTAGTGTCTATTATTAAAAAACACAGCCTCTTGGCATGTGACTCTGTCTTACGCTGGTGAGAGCCATAGGTCCACACATCCGTTCTTGACTGCAGGGCCTCCCAACACACCTTTTCCTGTACAGACAGAAGCCACCACATGCCTATAACGCCTTTTCTTTATCATGATGAATAACTCCCATGCAGAGCCTCACTAAAGTCCAGAATGGAGCAGAGCCTGTGTGTCTGTAACAAACCTGCTTGAGATAAAAGCTCAAATGCTTAAAAGTGACAAGCTTAGAGAGCCTCAGTCTTCTCTCAGGTGAGTTCCTAAGCCGGGAGCAGCCAGCCAGGAGGCACAGGCCCCATGAGTCGCAGGAGAGCCGCAGGGCGGCAGGGACAGGATCCTCTCAGCTTCCAAGTGACAGAGGTGGATCAGCAACCTTAGCTGCCCCCTTCCCTGCAAGTGGAAGGTCTGCCTCCAGGGACCGCCTTGACCTGGAGTCTCCGGTGAGAGCCACCATCTTCTCTCCTGTGAGTTTCTAAGACCAGAGCAGCCAGCTGGGAGGCACAGGCCCCACGAATCTCAGGGGTCTTGCAAGGCGTCAGGGACAGGACAAGCTCTGGTCAGAGTCACTAAGAACATCTAACACCAAAAATCAAGTGTGGCCCGCCCAGTTGTCTCGCTGGGAAGAAGACACGCAGACACTAGGATCCTTCTGCAGCAAACGTTTATTGCCCTCATCCAGAGGGAAAAAGGGGCGAGCCAATAATCCGCACTGCTTATATACACCACAGGGTGGTGTGTCCGCCCACAGAGCGGCGTTTCTGCCCATGATTGGCTGTTTGCTCCTCACCTCCCGTGATGCCCAGGGATGGGCCATGACTAGGCGTCTTTCACTCAATGCACATGCGCAAACAGTTCTCTACGCACATGCGCAAGCAGTTGTTTACCAGGAGTTGACAGGGGAAGTAGGCGCCATCTTGCCATGGCGAATGCCTCTCCAGGTCTACCCCTCTCCACAATCAAGAAATGGTGAAAGGCAAATGCAAGAATCCTACCAACAGAAACCAAGACTACTTGGCTTCATC